>NW_021941230.1:5111330-5183830 GCF_902148845.1 Salarias fasciatus | reverse complement strand
GGAGTGGTTACATTATCGAAAAGTTGCATTTTCCCACATTTACACTGACTGGGAGAACTTTTGAAAAGTGAAATTTTCCCACATTTACATGGAGTGGTAACATTTTCAAACAGTTGTATGTGCTCCCATTTACATGGGTGCAGTGTTAAAAAGTTGCACCCCCCCCCCCCCAGTTCCACAGAGCGGGTGACTTTTAAAAAGCTGCATTTCCCCCCTTCACATAGTGGGTGCATTTTTTTAAAAGTTGTTTTCCCAACATTTCCACAGTGTGGTTGCATTTTCATAAAGTTGTACATCAGAGAGGAGCGTGACTTCTTGGTTTCCCAGAGAGCAGATGTTGAAGGCGTGTCAACATCTGGAGGAGGGTCGGACTGGAGTCGCTCCACAGAGGGAGCATTTTCAACAAGTTGCATTTTCCCACCATTTACATAGAGTGGGTGCATTTTCAAAAAGTTGCATTTTCGTCCATTTAGACAGAGTGGTTGCATTTTTAAAAAGTTACATTTTTTCTGCATTTACACCAAGTGAGTATATTTTCAAAAAGTTGCACTTTCCCCATTTACACAGAATGGGTGCATTTTTGAAAAGTTGCATTTCCCCATTTACACGGAGAGGGTGAACTTTCAAAAAGTTGCATTTTCGTTGCATTTTCCAACAGTTAAAGACTGGGTGCATTTTCAAAAAGTTGCATTTTCCCCCATATACATGGAACTGGGTGAACTTTCAAAAAGTTGCATTTTCCCCATTTACACAGAATGGGTGCATTTTTTTAAAAGTTGCATTTTCCTCCATTGACATGGAGTAGTTGCATTTAAAAAGTAGCATTTTTCAATGTTTAAACAGAGGGGTCGCCTTTTCAAAAAGTTGCATTTTCTCCATTTACAAGGAAATGGCGCATTTTTCAAAAAGTTGCATTTCCCCAATTAATAGTTATGGGTGCATTTTCAACAAGTTGCATTTTCTGTATTCACAAGGAATGGGTGCATTTTTCAAAAAGTTGCATTTCCCCAATTAATAGTAATAGGTGCATTTTCAAAAACTATCCTTTTCCTCCATTTACAAGGAACGGTTGCATTTTCGAAAACGTATTTTTTTCCCCCATTTACACAGAGTGAGTACATTTTTAATAAGTTGCATTTTCCCCATTTACACGGAGAGGGTGAACTTTCAAAAAGTTGCATTTTCTTCATTTACACAGAGTGGTTGCATTTTCCAACAGTTAAGGACTGGGTGCATTTTCAAAAAGTTGCATTTTCCCCCATACACATGGAACTGGGTGAACTTTCGAAAAGTTGCATTTTCCCCATTTACACAGAATGGGTGCATTTTCAAAAAGTTGCATTTTCTCCCATTCACAAAGAGTGGGTGCTTTTTCAAAAAGTTACCTTTTCCTCCATTTAGACAGAGTGGTTGCATTTTTGAAAAGTTTCATTATTTTCTCACCAAGTGAGTATATTTTCAAAAAGTTGCACTTTCCCCCCCATATACATGGAACTGGGTGAACTTTCGAAAAGATGCTCTCCCCCCCCCCCCCCCCCCCCCCCCCCCCCACCACCCCAACCATTTTTCAATATTTAAGGACTGGGTGCATTTTCAAAAAGTTGCATTTTCTGACATTTACATGGAGTGGGTGCATTGTTAAAAAGTTGCACCCCCCCCCCCCCCCCCCAATTCCACAGAGTGGGTGACTTTCAAAAAGTTGCATTTTCTCATTTACATAGAGTGGTTGCACTTTCCAAAAGTTGCATTTTCATCCGTTTACACACGGTGAGTGCATTTTCACAAAGTTGCATTTCCTCATGGTTGCATTTTCAAAAAGTTGCATTTACCCCCCCATCTCCATGGAGACGGAGTCAGAACATTGTCAACAAGTTGCGTTGTCATTAAATCCAGATACATCGGTGCCGCTTTTTGTCTCTTGTTTAAGAGACAACTCTGTGAAACTTTTTGAAAATAAAAAAAATGTCTATCTCCATGGAAACGGGGTGATACCCAATTTTTTTTTGAAAATGCTCTGCTTCCATTGCCATGGAAACCAGGTGAAAATTAACCTCTGTATCTCCATGGAAATTCGGGGGGTGCCACTTTTTGAAAATGCCCAGTGTCCATTGCCATGGGAATCAAGGTGGAACTTTTTGCAACAGCTCGGACTGTATCTCCACAAAAACGGGACAAAAAAATTAACTTTTTAAAAATGCCCTTTTTCTATCACCATGGAAACCACGGTGAAACTTTTTGAAAAAGCTCTGGCCTTATCTCCATGGAAACGTGGCAAAAAGTGAACTCTTTGAAAATGCTCCGTTTCCATCACCATGGAAACCAGTTGAAAATGCAACTTTTTGAAAAACCAAACCTGTCTCCCTCAGTTTTTGAAAAAGGTGGCTGGATCTCCATGGAAACGGGATGAAAAATCATCCTTTTGAAAACACTGTTTCCATCGCCATGGCAACCAGGTGAGGATGCAGCCTCCTCCTCCTCCTCCTGGGATCGAAGCTCCATTACTGCAGATTGTTTTCCTCCGCTGGCGTCCCGCGCTGCTGCCTGATCATAATTAACTGCTAATGTGTGCAGAGAGCTGAGAGCGAGGCCCCCGGGGGCCCCGCCGGTTATCTGGATGAGCGGCTTCAGGGAGAGGACCAGACACAGGGTGGGGGAGGGGGGAGGGGATGCTAAAGTGTTGAAGCCAAGAAGAAAAAAAAGCTGTAATACCAGGGAAATTCCAGCAGGGGGCGATGATGCTGGTTTCCTATTGGAACCCATTCAAAAATGCTGATTTTCATCCTTCAAACTGTCTATGGATGACGTCACATTAGCTCTGCCCATCTTTTATATACAGTCTCTGGGTGACATCACATTAGCTCCGCCCACCTTTTATACACAGTCTAGTGATGACGTCACGTTAGCTCCATCCATCTTTTATATACAGTGTATGGATGATGTCACGTTAGCTCCGCCCATCTTTTATACAGTCTATGGATGACATCACGTTAACTCCACCCATCTTTTATATACAGTCTATGGATGATGTCACGTTAGCTCCACCCATCTTTTATACAGTCTATGGATGATGTCACGTTAGCTCCGCCCACCTTTTATATAGTCTAGTGATGACGTCACGTTAGCTCCGCCCATCTTTTATATCCAGTCTATGGATGACGTCATGTTAGCTCCGCCAATCAATAGGTGCGTTCGACATGAGAAAGCCAGAGGCAGACCTTTAAGACTTTTGAGCCGCCCCGCCCAGATTTGGCCCGGCGTCACTGATACGTAGGACCTACGTAGGGCATCGAAAACTCGCGAGACCCAAACGAGATCGGTCACAGAGGTAGCCGCGTGAGCTGCTCGAGAGCAACTCACCGCGGCTACCTGGCCCACCTCTCTGTTTCATACAGGCAGGGGATTGGACCCCAGCCCACTCCTCATCAGTTTGATGACAACGCGCTTTATTTGCATAAATAAACACCCAGTCCCGGCTCCAGTCCAGTGTAGAGGGGGGAGGGGGGTGGCAGCGGCGGCGGCGGCTACAAACGGGGGAGGGGGGCAGCGGCGGCGAAAAAATAACAGAGCAACACAAAGACAGAATCCACAGATCAGAGGCCTGTTCTACTGTGTCCAACAACATATGATCATTAATCACATTGGTAAAAAGCACAAATAGTAATAAAACAAATGATAAAATAACCAGCCCTCACGTTTAGTAGAGCTGGAGTCTCCACTTTTTTTTTTTTTTTTTTTTAATTTTGAATAGCGCAACACTTCATATTGATTTGATCAAGCCAGTGGAGTTTGCTGTTGTTTTTTAAGCACAAAATAGACTGAAAACTTTATTTATTAATTTTTTGGACTGAGGGGGCGAGGCAGTCTGCCCCCCTTGATGCCTGGTTGCACTTGCAGCAGCAGGCACGCTTCACATGACAGAAGCCAAAACGTAACTTAAAATTATTTTGTTTTTTTGAAATTGTATTCATTTCAGTTAACTGAATATGAATTAACACAATGTGACACACAAAAGAAAGAAATTATGAATTATTTTGTTTTTAATAAGAAAAACAAAATTACCCCTCTGACAGCCAGGGGGGGCCAGGAGGCACAGGCGGGGGGGGGGCATTGCCACCCCGGACGACGGGCCTGTAAACACCCCCCACAGTGGAGTCATGAGAAACACCAACATGGAGAACATAGGGTTGTCCGACTTGGAGACAGACTTATAACTCCGCCCCACGGCTGCGCCGTCTGCTTCGTCTAGCTCCGTCTGCCTCTGGCTTTGCCATCGTGAACGCACCTTTTTATATACACTCTAATGATGATGTCACGTTAGCTCCGCCCATTGTTTATAGCCAGTCTATGGATGACGTCACATTAGCTCCGCCCACCTTTTATATACAGTCTATGGATGACGTCACATTAGCTCCGCCCACCTTTTCTCTACAGTCTATGGCTGACTTCCTGGTTTGTCCATCTCTCTTATACAGTCAATACCATGCAGGACAATCTCTCCTCTCTCTAAAGAATATTAAGACTGAGTCTGCAGCAGCTTTTCCAGGATTTGTTCTCGTCTAGCGCCACCTCTCTGCCACCCCCGCCCCCCCCAGCAGCCCCCGCCCCCCCCTCCACCAGGTGGTTTGACTTTACAGCCACTTTTCCACTTGAGGACTTAATGCGGACACACCGTCCCAGCTGGAAGCATTTAGCCCGGATCATAACACCAGCTCAATCAGCTGGTGGGGGGAAAGGGAGGAGGAGGTGGGAGGGGGGCTGCAACTGTCTGGACAGCGGTTTCTACCGTTACACCCCCCCCCCCCCCCCCCCCGGAGAGAGAGGCGTCCTGGATTCACAAAAACTTAGAGTCACTAAATTTTTTTTTTTTAAAAAGTTCCGCCTATTGAGGCGTTGCAAAAAAGTTGAAAAAAATAAATCAACACAACACAAAAGTTATTATTTCCAATTAAGTTCATACAGTTTTTTTTATTTAAATGCAAAACTTACAGGAATGTGGAAAAATGTTCAAAGCAGTGCAACTTTAAAAAAAAAAAAAGGCTTAAAAAGTCGAGTTTTTGAAAATGCCTGCTTTCATGGAAACAGGGAAAAGTTTCTTATAGTCGATTCGAGCGTGAAACACACAAGTCAGAGTGTTCTGAAACATTCCAACATGCTAAATAAATGAAGGAATCGACCCGTGTTCCTCTCAATGTGCGGCGTCCCGTCGAACCACTTCACAGAAATGTATACAGTAAATATACATCAAAGACCTGTCTTACTTCAGGAAAGCTTTCTGAAACAAATCCAGGCTCAAACCCGGGTCCTCTCTCCGTGCAGCGTGGCGAACCACTTCACCACAGAATCTAATACATGAGTTCTGCTCTTTATACCTCTAGAAAAGCTGCGAGATTTCGATTTTTTTGGAGAAAGTTTTGAATGTTTTGTGGACGTTTGGATGCCTGCTTCGTGGTGATCCACTCTGAGGGTCTCTGAGGGGTCCGTGATCGGGGTGAGGGGGGGGGCGATCGGGGAGGGGGGGTGACATCTGTCCGCTGCTGCCCTGGAAGGATTTCACGCTTCTGGGCCGTCCAGATGATTTAGGCCCCCTCCTGGACTCCCTGCTGGGAGAGACTCCCCGGGCGGGCTAACCCGACACAGATGGATCCGAACACACACATGGAGATCCGTGTGTGTGTGCGTGTGAGTGTGTGTGTGTGAGTGTGAGTGTGTGTGTGGGGAGAGAGAGAGAGAGAGAGAGGACTGACAGGCAGAAATCCACAGATGCACATTTTCCACAGACAGGCAGACTGATGGATGGTGTACCACACAGGCCTGGGTGAGCCGGCTGGGAGGGGGCGGGGCTTCAGGGGAAGAGGGGGCGTGGCTTCCGCCTCCAAAATGACATCATCCCTAAAAGAGACGGTCTACTGTTTCTGTATGTGATCAGCTTCATGTTAGTGGCAGCTTCCTGGAGGGGGGGGTGCGCATGGATTTAGAGAGGGGGTGGGGCTTTGGTGAGGGGGAGGGGGCGTGGTTTCTCCCTCCATGATGACATCATTCCCAAAAACAAACAATCTGCTGTTTCTAAATGTGAGTACTTTCATGTCGGTGGCAGCTTCCTGTAGGGGGCGTTCCTGAGCAGATAGGGGCGGGGCTTCGGAGAGTGGAGGGGGCGGGGCTTCTCCCCACACGATGACATCATCTCAAAAAAAGACTTTAATGCTTCTATTTGTAATTAGATTCATGTTTAGTGGCTGCTTACTGAAGGGGGCGGGGCTTTATGTAGTATAGGGGCGGGGCTTCTCCCTCCATGATGACATCATCCCCAAAACAAACAATCTCCAGTTTCAATATGTGAGTAGTTTCATGACAGTGGCAGCTTGCTGGAGGGGGGTGGGGGAATCAGGAAGGGGCGTGGCTTGTGGGAGGGGGCGGGGCTTCTCCTGCCACGATGACATCATCCCCAAAACAAACCATCTCCAGTGTCAATAAGTGATTAGCTTCATGTCAGTGGCTGCTGAGGGATCGACTGATGATGTCTGAGCGGATCGGGTTTCAATCAGCGTTTCAATCATCGTCACGGTTACTTTAACCTGTCTTAATTTAAAAAGCGATCAGCGATCAATGTTTCTCTTTCACAATAAGAGCGCCGCTGATTATAAAACTGGCGCCAGGATCACATCTACATGTGGAAGTGGTTGAAAATCATGTGAGAACTAATGACTTGTTTTTTTTATTGAAGCTAAAGGTTGCAGATTTGCTGGATTTTATGAAAATTTGAGAAAACTTTGTCGATGACAGGTTGGATTTTGTTTTACAAAACATGCATCAAAATGGGTGTTTGAAAAAATGTTAAGATTCAATCTGATTCCATTAAAATTGAGTTGGGGCATTTTCAAAAAGTTCTACCTTAGGAGTCCTTACCAAAAAGGAGAATTTTTGGTTTCCTTGGCGATGAGAAATAAAGGATTTTCAGAAAGTGGCTATTTTCCCCATTTCTATGCTGAAAAAGACAGAGTTTTTTCAAAAAGTTCCACCGAGGCAGGAATTCTTTTCTCCAAAAAAGTTGCATGGTCACCTGGTTTCCATGGTGATGGAAATATCACTTCAAAAAAGTTGCGTCTCCCCCATTTCCAAAGGGTTCGAGCCAGAGAATTTTCAAAAAGTTCCACAGAGTGAGTCTTTTGTTTTTTTAAAAAGTTGCAATGTCACCTGGTTTCCATAGCGATGCAAACAGAGCTTTCACAAGCCAACGCCCCCCCCACCCCACCCCGTCTTGCATGAAGAGGCAGTCAGAGCTTTTTCAAAAAGTTCCAACTTGGGTACCGTTATTTTTTTGTTTTGTTTTGTTCAAACAGTCCAAACAAATGTTCACCTGGTTGCCATGGCGATGGACACTGAGCATTTTCAAAAACTCACTATAAGGCTCTTTACAAAGTTTTCAAAAACCTTTCAATATCCATGCTATTGTTGCAACTATTTGGAAGTAAACTTGTTGGAAGATCTTATAGAACTTAAAAAGTGACATCATAATGGAGCCGAGGCGTTCAGGGTCGATCAGAGTCGTCTCTCCTGACGGGGATCAGGAGGAACATCTGGACGGAACATCAGGAGACGTCTCAACAGCATCTGGCGTCCCGGACGTCTCCCGAGAGACGGCCTTGTTGTTTTCCACCAACTGCCTCTCAAGTGGCATCCTCCTCCCAGTGGGAAGGAAGTAGACTGGATATAAAAGATGGGCGGAGCTAACGTGACATCATCACTAGACTGTATATAAAAGATAGGCGGAGCTAATGAGATGTCACCAATAGACTGTATATAAAAGATGGGCGGAGCTAATGTGATGTCACCAATAGACTGTATATAAAAGATGGGCGGAGCTAACGTGACGTCATCACTAGACTGTATATAAAAGGTGGGCGGAGCTAACGTGACGTCATCACGAGACTGCAGATAGAAGATGGGCGGAGCTAACATGATGTCATCCATAGACTGTATATAAAAAATGGGCGGAGCTAACGTGACGTCATCACTAGACTGGATATAAAAGATGGGCGGAGCTAATGTGACATCATCCATACACTGTATATAAAAGATGGGCGGAGGTAACGTGATGTCACCAATAGACTGTATATAAAAGATGGGCGGAGCTAATGTGATGTCACCAATAGACTATATAAAAGATGGGCGGAGCTAACGTGACGTCATCACTAGACTGTATATAAAAGGTGGGCGGAGCTAACGTGACGTCATCACGAGACTGCAGATAAAAGATGAGCGGAGCTAATGTGACATCATCCATACACTGTATATAAAAGATGGGCGGAGCTAAAGTGACGTCATCACTAGACTGTATATAAAAGATAGGCGGAGCTAATGTGATGTCACCAATAGACTGTATATATAAAAGATGGGCGGAGCTAATGTGATGTCACCAATAGACTGTATATAAAAGATGGGCGGAGCTAACGTGATGTCATCCATAGACTGTATATAAAAAAATGGGCGGAGCTAACGTGATATCATCACGAGACTGTATATCAAAGATGGGCGGGGCTAATGTGATGTCATCCATGTACTGTATATAAAAGATGGGCGGAGCTAACGTGACGTCATCCATAGACTGGATATAAAAGATGGGCGGAGCTAATGTGATGTCATCCATTGACTGTATATAGAATCCACTGCTATGTTTGACCGTTCATTTTCAGCCATGAGCTCCAACTCTTTTGTTTTCAACAACATGCGCTCCATTCAGTCCGAAAAAGACTGATTTTTTTTTTTTTTTATTCCAGACTCGACCTTGGCCCAGTTGGACACAAATCCTGCCTAAACCCCCGCCCAGATCCTCTCAAACCCGAGTGACGGCCGCGGCGGGCAACAGCTGTAATTTCCTCGGAACTGTCACTCAGCGATTCTTTTCAACAAGCGGCACCAGCAAACGCGCTCTGGCACGAGCACGGCGGGGTCGTCACAATAAGAGCGTGTCCGCACCGAGGCGGATTAGGAGGTATTAATTCTCACGGCCCGCTGGTGATGCCTTCACTGACCTCAGGAATTTAGGACTCCTTCATCCCAGGGTTTATGACAGGCTCAAGAACAGCACGTCTCATTCAGTGGCAGAAAGAGTTACTTCAAAGTAAAAGCATCTTAATTTAAGAAAACAATAAAATCTGCCAATAGAACAAGTGAAAGAGAAAGTGTCTTAAATCTAGTTTGGATTTTATTTTTTTAAAGTAAGATACTTTTACTTTGAAAAAAGGAAAAAAAAATGTACAATTTTCATTTGTTCTATTGGCAGTTTTTTTTTCAAAAATATACTTTTATCTTGAAATAAGTAAAAAAAAAATGGACAATTTTCACTTGTTGTATTGGCAGATTTTGTTTCTTAAATTAAGATACTTTTATATTGAAATAAGTAAAAAAAAATCTGCAATTTACACTTGTTCAGCTGGCAGATTTTTCTTTCTTAAATTAAGATGCTTTTACTTTGAAATAAGTAAAAAAAAATCTTCAATTTCCACAGATTCTATTGGCTGATTTTTCTTAAATTATAGTACTTTTACTTTGAAATAAATAAAAAAACAAATCTACAATTTTCACTTGTTTTATTGGCACATCTTTCTTCACAAATGAAGATATTTTTACTTTGAAATTAGTAAAAAGAAAATCTACAATTTTCACTGATTCTGTTGGCAGATTTTTTTTTTTTTGCCTTATTTTATGGTACTTTTACTTTGAAATAAGTAAAAATATATTCTACCATTTTTCACTTTTTCTATTGGCAGCTTTATTTTACTCATTTCAAAGTAGAAGTACCTTAATTAAAAAAAAAAAAAAAAAAACAATAGAAGAAGGTAAAACTATCTTGATTTCAGAGAACTTCTCCTAAATCAAGTCTTTCTATCTTGATGAAATAGAATTTTTAAGTGAATTTATCTTAAATCAAGTAAAATTACACATTTTCACTCAAAACAAGTTTTAAAAACTTGCTCAGATTGTAATGTTTTGCAGTGTGAACTTGCTGAATGTGAGGACCAGTTGCCCTCTCTTCCTTATCATCGTGGCCGTCGGGGACTCCGCCTCACACCGCATCCATCAACAAGTGGCGCCGGCGGCGGTTGATGAACTGGCGAGAGAGAGAGAGTTATTTACGAGGATCCCTCCAACGCCATCGCACTCAACATGTTACCCCCGCTGTCACTGAGCAGGAGGGGGGGTTAGAGGTTTTTAAAAAAAATAAAATCATCAGTTTCTAGTCTGCGTCTGAGAATCACATTGTTTGCTTTGATTGTGTTAAAACAATACACTGTATGTAAAAGATGGGCGGAGCTAACGTGACGTCATCACGAGACTGTATATAAAAAATGGGCGGAGCTAATGTGACGTCATCACAAGACTGTATATAAAAGATGGGCGGAGCTAATGTGACGTCATCACGAGACTGTATATAAAAGATGGGCGGAGCTAATGTGACATCATCACTAGACTGTACATAAAAAGTAGGCGGAGCCAATGTAACGTCATCAATAGACTGTATATAAAAGGTGGGCGGAGCTAACGTGACATCATCCATAGACTGTATATAAGATGGGCGGAGCTAACGTGACGTCATCAGTAGACTGTATATAAAAGATGGGCTAATCACAGGGGACTCCTGCTCTCAGAGGAATAGACGCTGTGATGACGGACTGGTCCCTGAATGCATCACAACATGAAGAACAAACAGTGATCAGGATCAATAGCAGCCTCCACTGATTCCTGTCATCCTCTGAAAACAAGGCCCGATGTGCGGGAGGAAATCAGTTACAGCCGGGGGAAGGGCGCACGCACACACACACACACACAGACACACACACACACACACACACACACACACACACACACATGCCAGAGTCAGTTACCGCAAGCAAGGAGAGGAGTGACAGTGAGAAAGAACCAGAGTGACTGAGTCTGCTGTCATCTGCCTCTGTCTGTTTACTCTGAGAGAGAGAGAGAGAGAGAGAGAGAGAGAAAGAGAGAGAGAGAGGTATAAAGAGAGGAGAAATAAAGGGTGAGCAAAAACGAAAGAGGAAAGAGAGAGGGAGAGGTAGAGAGCGAGACAGGAAGAGATTTAAAGAAAGACAGAGAGAGAATGGGTGAGAGAGGGATAGAGAGAGAGAGTGAGTGTGGTAGAGAGAGAGAGTGACAGACAGAGAGAGAGTGAGGTAGAGGTGGAGAGGGAGGGTGAGCGAGGTAGAAAGAGAGAGAGTGAGGTAGAGAAAGAGAGAGCGAGATGGAGGTAGAGAGGAGTGGGTGAGTGAGGTAGAGAGAGGTAGAGAGAGAAATAGAGAGAGACAGAGAGAGAGAGTGGTAGAAAGAGAGAGAGAGAGAGATAAAGAGAGAGCGAGAGTGGGCAAGCAAGATAGAGATAGAGAGACAGAGAAAGAGAGAGACATTGAGCGAGAAACACAGCAGAGAGAGGGCGATTGAGAGCGAGCTAGTGGGCGATCGAGGTAAAGATAGAGGCTTCATCTCATCTGTCCTCATGCAGCTCTCTCTCTCTCTCTCTGTCTCTCTCTCTCCCTCGCCCCTCGGTGACTCCAGAGCCAGAGGAAGATCCCGACAGAGAAATCTGCTCCTCATTACATCCTGACCAGCCTCCCAGAGCAAGGCCGGGATTAGAACCAGCAGCCGCCTCGGCCCCGGCTGACGGATGGAACATGGCACTTATGCTAATTCGCCCTTTTCTCTTTCTCTCTCTCTCGGCTCTGGAATGTGCCGCTGTGGCAGAAAAGCAAGAAAACAGTTCCTGTTTCTGTTTTGCTCTGCGGAGAGGAAGAAGAAGATGAAGAGATTAAATATAAAAGCAAAAATCAAAGGGAAAGATGAAAACGATCAGAGACATAAAGCCAGGAGTCATCTGCAAAGAGGGAAACTCTGTCAGCGCTGTAGCTCCGGACAAACAGCTCACAGTCAGAAAATGGAGAAAGTTCTGCCGTTTAATTGATTTTAAACATACAGAAACTAAAAAAAATCCGATTCTAAGTCTCTAAGTTGAGAAACTTTTTAAAAATGTCCTCCTTCTCGTCAATGTCTGAGCTGATAATCGTTAATAAATGCCAGTTTCAGAGGGTTGAGGACATTCACCCGTTCATACACAAGGCCATCAATCTCTCTGATAGTGTCTTGCTCAATGAGGGAATCCAACGTGCAACTTTCCATTTTTTCTTCTTACATTTTTTTAAAAACTTTTTGCAATTTTTTTGAACTTTTTTATTTATGTTTTAAAGGGGCTGTATCATGCTTTTTTAGCTAGTCCAAACCCTAGAAATGGCTCTAACATGGTAATAGTTTATTTTTGGCGCTAAGGAAAAGTCATTTTGTGTGAAATAAAAGATTTTCTGGGGCTAATTCTGAAACCCGGAAGAGAAAACGCTCCGTTTCACTGAAAATCCCGCCTCTCCCCCTGTGGACTTTGATTGACAGCGAACTTCAACCAATCAGCGCTTCAAAACAAATACGCTAGCTAGCTTTAGCTCTTTAGCTCCAGCTTCTCCACACGCAAAAACGTCTTTTCCTGTGAGAAACTCACCAAGCGCAGACCCTTCAGACCCTTCAGACTCTTGCTCTTGCTTGACTGTTGCTTTCAGACGATGGTCAAAGTTTATCCTCGAAATCGGAGTTACAAAAAGCAGCAACGCTGATTGCCGAGAGGCTGCGGGAGGGAGGGGGGCTCAGGGGAGCCGTCTTCACAGTGTGACATCAACGTGGGAAAACAGAGCGTTTTCACGGGTAGGGGAGGGGCTGCCTCTCTGAGCAGCACAAACAGGAGGAAAGCTTAAACACGCAGGCACGGAGGAAAAAAACGCTTTGGGGGTGTTTTAGGTGAGTACATAACTACATAACAAAGTTAAAACATACAAAAAGTGAATTTTGCATGATACAGCCCCTTTAACATTTTTATTAGTTTTTTTACTTTTTGATAATTTGTTTTTACTTTTTATTTATTTTAACGTTTTTATATTTTTTTCACTTTTTGGTATTTTTTTAACTTTTTTATTTTTTTAACATTTTTATGATTATTTTTATTTTTTTGGTAATTTTTTAATAAACATTTTTATTTATTTTTTTTAAAAGATTTTTACTATTCGATTTGTTATTTATTTGTGTACATTTTTCTTAAATTATTAAAAAAAATATTTTTTACATTTTTTTTAAACCTCATTATTTATATATATATATATATATATATATATATATATATATATATATATATTTAACACTTCATCATTGTTATTTTTTAAATTTTACCGTTGTTTTCATTTTATTTTTGCTCTTCAATCAACAGACAATCAACTGAAGACGCCGTCCCCCTCGGCTCCCGCTCCACAACAGAATTCCAAACATTAATAATTTTAAAACAACACTGCAGCAGAAAAACTACGCTGGTTGCGTGATTTCATTTTAAATTTTCTAAATAATAATAATGAAAAAAAAAATTAGCATTTTTTAAAATAGATAATACAATTTAATTAAAAAAGAAATAAAAAAATAGTTAATAATAATAAATACAAATTTTATTTACTTTTTTTTAAAGTATTATGTATTGATTTATTTATTTTTCATGATTGAACTAATCATTAAACTGCTCCTCGACATGATCACATTATGAATTTACATTCATAATACGCACCGTGAAGCTATAATGTCAGGATCCTGCCTGACGGTTCGAACCCCCCCCCCCCCCCCCCCCCCCCTCGCCTTACCCCCCCTCCCCTATTACCTAAACACACATCTGCTCTGATTAAAGTGAACCGATCCCCTTTATTTACTCAGCTTTAATTGTTGAAGCTCCTGTCGTGTGTGTGTGTGTGTGTGTGTGTGTGTGTGTGTGCGGATCAGGATGATTTGAAGCTCTCGAATTAAAAAAAAAAAAAAGAAAGAAAAATGAAATAGCTCCCCGGTAATGCGTGGAGCTGTCGGATGCTGCCAGATAAAGCAGAGCGCTTTAAATTCAATGTTTATATTCAACACTTCAGATATTTACACTGTAAAAAAAAATCCTGCTGCTACACTGTAAAAAATATTACATTTCTTGATTCACATCTCTTTTTCAGTAAAACTTACTGATCATTTCACTGGTTTTAACTCTCACTTTCCTTACTTTACTGTTCATATCTTGTATTTGGGCCACACTTTTTATAGTGTATGTTGTTTCTCTTGTGTTTAATCAACAATTATTGATCATTTTCTTCCATTTCTTCAGCAAAACCTTTATTTTGACACTTGCTTTCTTCCAAATGTATCATTTTTTCAGCCATAAATCCACTTTTAATCCTCCAGAAGTGTCGATTTATCAAATAAATTAATGTATTTAGGACTGACACTGTAAAAACTGCAAGTTCATTCATCTGGTTTTCAGTCAAAAAGTCTCGTCTTGCTTGATTTAACTAATTTAACATAGAGATACTTATTTCTTGATTGAAATTCCTAAAAAATATTAATCATTTTCTTTCATTTACTGTTGATATCTTGTATTTGGGACACATTTTTTTTTACAGTGCATGTTTTTTGTCTTGTGCTTAATCAACAAATATTGAACATTTTCTTCCATTTCTTCACCAAAACCTTTATTTTGACACTTATTTTCTTCCAAATGTCTCATTTTTTTCAGCCATAAATCCACTTTTTATCCTCCAAAAGTCTCAATTCATTAAATAAAGTCACTAAAATTCAGATATTTACAATTTACTATTATAGACTGTAAAAAAAGTGGCTTTATAGCTGCAAAAATGAGACAATTGGAAGGAAATAAATGTCAAAATAAAGATTTAGGTGCAGAAATGGAAGAAAATGTTCAAAAATTGTTGATGAAACACAAGATAAACAGCATACACTGTAAAAAAAAGTGGCCCAAATACAACATATTAACACTATATAAAAATATTTTGAGTTTTTGCAGCGTAGTTCAGATTTCAAGATTGAATTGAAGTGATGGGAGTGTATTAGCTTCACATTACACTGCAAAAACTGCAAACAAAAAAATGCAAAGAAAAGAATTTACTGTTCTTATCTTGTATTTGGGCAATACTTTTACAGTATATGTTGTGTGCCTTGTGTTTACTCAACAATAATTGAACATTTTCTTCCATTTCTTCACCAAAACCTTTATTTTGACACTTATTTTCTTCCAAATGTCTCATTTTTTTCAGCCATAAATCCACTTTTTATCCTCCAAAAGTCTCCATTCATTAAATTAACAGGTTCCCTGGTTTATGAAGGGAAATTCCAGTGCATGCTAACCGCTATGCTAGCAAAACTGCTGAGTCATGGTCTGTTTGTTTCCAATACACTGCAAAAACTGCAAAAACTCCAAATCTTACCAAGTTCATTCATTTTGTTTTCAGTCAAAAAGTCTCACCTCACTTAATTCAAATTACATTTAGGATAGAGACTTACTTATTGATGTAAAATTCTTAAAAAAAAAACTCATTTTAAGAGTATTTTCTTTAGTTTTCTGTTGATATTTAGTATTTGGGCAACAATTGTTTTACAGTATCAGATTCAAATCAAATCAGATTTTATTTATATAGCACTTTTCATATTAATAAAAACAACGCAAAGTGCTGAACATTAAAAACAGTCATAAAAACAAAAAGAATAAAAACCGCGCCATCAAACAGTATGCACCATACACACACTCACCCTCACACTCACCCTCACCCTCACCCTCACCCTCACACTCACACTCACACTCACCCTCACACTCACCCTCACCCTCACCCTCACCCTCACACTCACACTCACACTCACACTCACACTCACACTCACACTCACCCTCACACTCACCCTCACACTCACCCTCACCCTCACCCTCACCCTCACCCTCACCCTCACACTCACACTCACACTCACACTCACACTCACACTCTACCATTAATTCACACAGAACAGAGGAGACATGGCATGGCACTGAGCATCTTAGGGAAAACGCCACCAGTGGGGCCCCCCACACCAAGGAAAGTCGAGGGTCAATTAAAACTGGGGCTCCAGCGCCCGACCCCCGACCCCGACAGACCATGGGAACTCGCACACCAAAGTGTGGAGCCCCCAGGCCAGCCAGGACCAGAGTACCCGGGCACAGTAACCCCAGCATTGGACCAGCACCAACTCCCGGTGTGAAGGACCCCCCTGAGGAAACACTGGTATTAAACAGCTAAAACATAATAAAATATGACACAAAATTAAAATAAGATAATAAGATAGGATTATAAAGTAAAAAAGTAAAACAAGTTGAATGTGCATAATAAAATAGAATAAAATTACATAAATAAGAATGGAATAAGAGGACTATAAAAGGTCAGTTAAAAGCCTGATTAAAAAGGTGTGTTTTCAACCTCCCTTTAAAAATATCAACAGTCTCTGCGGTCCTGAGGTTCTCTGGCAGGCTGTTCCACAGGCGGGGGCCATAATGGCCAAAAGCCGCCTCACCATGAGTCTTGGTTCTGGCTTTAGGAACACACAATAAGGCACTGCCAGAGGACCTCAGGGCCCGCGAGGGTCGATAGGGTAAAAACAGATCAGCTAAATAAGAAGGCGCAAGGCCGTTAAGACATTTAAAAACTAATAAGAGAACCTTAAAATCGATCCTGAAGCGGACAGGGAGCCAATGCAGCGACTGTAAAACCGGTGTAATGTGGGCCCGCCCTCTGGTCCTCGTCAGCACGCGAGCGGCTGCGTTTTGTAATAGCTGTAAGTTTGAAATATTCTTTTTGGGAAGACCAGAGAGCAAGGCATTACAGTAGTCTAATCTACAGGAGATAAAAGCATGCATTAGCACCTCTGTACTGGCCTGAGAGAGAAACGGGCGGACTCTAGCTATGTTCTTAAGATGATAAAATCCAATCTTAGTTATGTTTTTTATGTGTGGAATAAAACTTAGCTCAGAGTCAAAAATCACGCCCAGGTTCTTAACTAATTGTGCTGGTTTAAAATCCCGTAATTTTGGTAAAATCTTCTCTCTCTGACCTTCAGGACCAATAACTAAAACCTCAGTCTTGTCCTGGTTGAGCTGTAGGAAATTCACTGCCATCCATGACTTGATGTCTGAAATACAGTTAAAAAGGGTTTCTATTGGCCCTGAGTCATCAGGAGACACGGCGATGTACAGCTGAGTGTCGTCAGCGTAACTATGGAAACTGATGCCGTGTCTCCTGATGACGTCCCCAAGTGGAAGCATGTAGAGATTAAAAAGTATAGGACCTAAAATTGAACCTTGGGGAACCCCACACCTAATTTCATGGGTTCCTGAGGAACAAGGATCCAAACTTACATAAAAACATCGATCTGTGAGATAAGAACTGAACCAGTTAAGAACAGTACCAGAGAGGCCCACCAGGTGACTCAGTCTATTTATTAAAATGTGGTGGTCTACTGTATCAAATGCAGCACTCAGGTCCAGTAGAACCATCACTGTGAGCTTTTTATTATCTAAATTCCACCTGATATCATTTAAAATCTTTAAAAGGGCCGTCTCGGTACTGTGGTTCACTCTAAAACCAGACTGATGTCTTTCTAAAATGTTATTAATCATTAAAAAGTCATTGACTTGGTTAAAAACCAGTCTTTCTAAAACTTTACTTAAAAATGGTAAGTTGGATACTGGTCTGTAGTTATTAAAAACATCGGGGTCTAAATTGCTCTTCTTCAGAAGGGGCTTCACCACCGCCGTTTTAAAGGCAGTGGGGAAGACACCCGTCTGAAGAGAGCTGTTCATGATATTTAAAATCTGTTCCTCAAGGAATCCATACAGTGATTTAAAAAGTGGTGTGGGGATGGGATCTAAAAGGCAGGTTGTTGATTTTACTTGGGAGAAAACTCGACCAAGAGTCCTCGCGTCAACCAGGTCAAAACTGTCCAGTGTTTCCTCAGGCATGGACAACGGTTCAGCTGTGTTCACTGATAAAACCTGTTGGGGTAAAAGACTAGACCTGATGTCCATGATTTTAGTTCTGAAGTGGTCTGCAAAGTCTTCACAGAGAGCGTCTGTTGGCTCCTTAAAAGCTTTATTAAAATTAGTGCCAGTTAAATATAGTATAGTTGTTGGTGGATGTTAAAAACCAGAAAAAAAGACGTTTTTTTAAATCTCATTTCAACATCTGCTGCTACCAGCAGGAGGTCATAAAGGAAGTCCAGTTAGCACCACTTAGCAAGGACACCAGTTCATTTGTTACACCGTATTGACCGCTCTATCATCAGTTTTAGCAACAGAAAGCTGAGTTCTACTGCCAGAAATTATAGTCCGACTGCAAAACACACACACACACACACACACACACACACACACACACACACACACACACACACATGGCTTGTCCACATGTCTTAGCGTCACGTCTGGATTGACAGAGGCAATTGCACGCACGTGCGGCGGCGGCGGTTTCCCCGGCAGGTCAAGGATTTTTCTCCAATCAGGAGCGGCGCGTCCCGACAGGACGGACGTCTTCATCGCTCCGACGGGGGAAAACAATCCCGAGGTTATTTGGATTGGAAGCGACGGACCGGGAGGTCGGACGGGGTTCGCTTTTTGAAAAGAAGAATAACAAGCAGCGGCTGGAATCTGTGTCGGCGCTGGTTGGGAGAGTGAGATATCACTGGGCCCGACGGCAGGATCTCCCAGCCGCACCCGAACGCCTCGTGAGGTTCAGACAGAGATCAAGTGTAAAAACTGATATTTACAGTCTGGTGATAACGTTACGTTAGCTCCGCCCATAATTAATATACAGTCTATGGATGACGTCACGTTAGCTCCACCCATCTTTTGTATACAGTCTATGGATGACGTCATGTTAGCTCCGCCCATCTTTTATATACAGTCTATGGATGACATCATGTTAGCTCCACCCATCTTTAATATACAGTCTATGATGACATCAGATTAGCTCCGCCCATCTTTCATATACAGTCTAGTGATGACGTCATGTTAGCTCCGCCCACCTTCTATATACAGTCTATGGATGATGTCACTTTAGCTCCACCCATCTTTTATATAGTCTAGTGGTGATGTCACGTTAGCTCCGCCCACCTTATATTTCCAGTCTGATGACGTCACGTTAGCTCCGCCCATCTTTTATATAGTCTAGTGATGATGTCACGTTAGCTCCGCCCACCTACTACTTCCAGTCTATGATGACGTCACGTTAGCTCCGCCCACCTTCTATATACAGTCTAGTGATGACGTCACATAACAGGAGGAGTAGAACAGGATTTTGTCAAAGGCAACGTTTTGAAAAGCACCTGGACTAGCTCTCCATGGAAACAGCCGGCAAAGCAACCACTGCCTATACCACACAATACTCATTAATCTCATTCATATAGATGCAATTTCAGCAATTAAGCTAACTGATGAAGTCACAGCGTTAATTAGTTGCTATAGCAACGCTGTTTTCAAAACCAAAACAATAAAAGTCGCTTGCAGCAGTTGTTGAAAGTACAGTTAAAATCCTGTGATTCAGATCACTTTGCATTAACTCAGCTGTGAGTCACACGTCGCCATGGCGACGACTTTTGATCCTTTGCTTTCAAAAAGCGGCTCCAGTTGTTGGACCCTCGCTGTTTCTGTTCCTCGAAGGTGAGACTCGAGGTTTTTTTTATCTGCCAGGAGGAAGAGGAGGAGGAGGAGGAGGAGGAGGAGGGAGCAGTTGTTGATCGTGTGACACATCGGGGCCACGATCGTAATCCGACACCTCCGGCTGGAGGAGTCGATTTAGAGAAATTAATCAGGAAACTCAGGGGAGGAGTTTCAATTAAATTCTGCTTTTAACAACTTACACAGATATATATATATTTCTAAAAAAAGGAAGCGGCGCTGGAGAATCCCACCGTCCCTGAACGCATCAGTAAATGGCGGCGGCGGAGGATGATCCTAAATGCAGATGTCAGAGCAGGCGTGGCGGTTATCTGATCCGACAGGAACATGGCAGATCCGACGCCGCTCTCCTGCGGTTGTTTTTGAAAAAAAGAAGAAAAAAAAAAAAGAAATGGTGGCGCAGCCGAGCGGAACGGCGGGAAAATGAGACGGCGAGGTGTTAACGTATGACGGGAAGAAGCCGTCTGTCCGCATGTGGCGGTGGCGGTTTAGAGAAATGCTCAAGTTGAGAAAACAGTTGTTGTTTTTTGGGATATTAGATGGTTAGAGAGGGGAGGTGTCGGGTTACGGCGCCGCAGAGCGGAGGGAAGACGAAGGGCTGAGTCCACGTTTCCCGTTTCCATGGAGACGGAGGTGGAGCGTTTCCAAAAAGTTGCGTTTTCCACAGTTTCTATGGAGATGGAGTTGGAGCCTTTTTGGAAAAGTTTCCCAAAGAGATGGACAGTTTTGAAAAAGCTGCGTCTTCCTATGTTCCCATGGAAACGGAGACAAAGCTTCATCAAAAGTTGCATTCGTCCCATTCCTACAGAGATAAGCTGTTTTCAAAAAGTTGCGTTTGACCCTCATTCCCACAGAGATGGACGGTTTTCAAAAAGTTGCTTTTTCTGCTGTTTCAATGTAGACAGAGTTGGAGAATTTTCAAAAAGTTGCATTTTCCACTGACTCCATGGAAACGGAGTTGGGGTGTTTTCGAAAAGTTTTCTCTGGAAAATTATTGAATTTTGGAAAAGTTGCATTTTACACTGTTTTTACAGAGACAGAGTTCAAGAATTTTCAAAAAGTTGCCTTTTCCAGTGTTTCCATGGAGACGGAGTTGAAGCGTTTTCAAAAAGTTGCGTTTACCCCTTTAACACAGAGATGAACTGTTTTCAAAAAGTTGCATTATCCACTGTTTCTATGTACACAGAGTTGGAGAATTTTCAAAAAGTTGCCTTCCATAGTGTTTTCACGGAGCATTGGAGCGTTTTCAAAAAGTTGCATTTTCCACCATTTCTGTTGAGATAGAGTTGCAAGGTTTTCTAAAAGTTCCATTTTCCACTCGATGGAGTTGGATTTTAAAAAAAAACTGCATTTGAACCCCCGTTCCCACAGAGATGGACGGTTTTCAAAAAGTTGCATTTTTTGCTGTTTCAATGTAGACAGAGTTGGAGAATTTTCAAAAAGTTGCATTTTCCACTGACTCCATGGAAACGGAGTTGGGGTGTTTTCGAAAAGTTTTCTCTGGAAAATTATTGAATTTTGGAAAAGTTGCATTTTCCACTGTTTTTACAGAGACAGAGTTCAAGAATTTTCAAAAAGTTGCCTTTTCCAGTGTTTCCATGGACACGAAGTTGAAGCATTTTCAAAAAGTTGCATTTACCCCTTTATCACAGAGATGGACTGTTTTCAAAAAGTTGCATTATCCACTGTTTCAACATTGACGGAGTTGGAAAATTTTCAAAAAATTGCATTTTCCACTGTTTCTACGGAAACAGAATATCGACGGAGTTGGGGGATTTTCAAAAAGTTGCTGTTTTAGTGTTTCCACAGAGACGGAGTTGGAGCGTTTTCAAAAAGTTGCTGTTTGGACTCCATTCCCACAGAGATGGGCGGTTTTCGAAAAGTTGCATTTTCTGCTGTTTCTATGATTACAGAGTTGGAGAATTTTTCCAAAAGTTGCTTTTCCACTGTTGGTATGGACATGGAGCATTTTCCAAAAGTTACATTTACCCCTTTATCGCATAGACAGTTTTCAAAAAGTTGCATTTTCTGTTGTTTCTATGTGGACAGAGCTGGAGAATTTTTGCATTTTCCAGTGTTTCCATGGAGACGGCATTGAAGCGTTTTCAAAAAGTTGCATTTACCCCTTCATCACAGAGAAGAACTGTTTTCAAAAAAATGCTTATTCTGCTATTTCAATGTAGACAGAGTTGGATAATTTCCAAAAAGTTGCATTTTCCACAGTTTCTACGGACATTTTCCACGGATTCTATGGTGACAGAGTTGGAGAGTTTTCGAAAAGTTGCGCTTAGACTTCATTCCCATAGAGATGGACGGTGTTCAAAAAGTTGCACTTTCAACTGTTTTAATGGAGACAGAGTCGTAAAATTTTCAAAAAGTTGCCTTCTCCAGTGTTTCCATGGAGACAGAGTTGAAGCGTTTTCAAAAAGTTGCATTTACCCCTTCATCACAGAGATGGACTGTTTTCAAAAAGTTACTTTATCCACTCTTTCAATATTGACGGAGTTAGAAAATTTTCAAAAAGTTGCCTTTTCTAGTGTTTCCACAGAGACAGAGTTGGAGCGTTTCAAAAAGTTGCGTTCAGACTCCATTTCCACAGAGATGGACGGTTTTCAAAAAGTTGCATTTTCCACAGTTTCTACAGACAGAGTTGGGGGATTTTCAAAAAGTTGTATTTTCCACGGATTCTGTGGTGACAGAGTTGGAGAGTTTTCGAAAAGTTGCATTTTCCACTGTTTCAATTTTGGGTAGAAGTGGAGAATTTTCCAAAAGTTGCCTTTTCTAGTGTTTCCACGGAGACACAGTTGGTGCGTTTTCAAAAAGTTGCCTTTATACTCCATTCCCATAGAGAAGGACGGTTTTCAAAAATTTGCACTTTCAAATGTTTTAATGGAGACAGAGTTGGAGAATTTTCAAAAACTTACTTTTTCCACTGTTTCTATGGAGGCATAGGCGGGGGATTTTCAAAAAGTTGCGTTTTCTGCTGTTTCTATGGTGACAGAGTTGGGGGATTTTCAAAAAGTTGCGCTGATGAACAGTAGAAAGAGTAAACGGAGAGATGTGTGTTCTCAGGCGTCTCCGCTGAACCGGAGCCGTGTGGGTTTGGAGTCTGTCTCCTATAAAGCGGGGATCAGGTTACAGCTCAATCCGTCTTGTGGCGGTTTTTTGTTTTTTTTCTTATTTTTTTCTTTCTGGGAAAACTTTATGAAGTCTTAAAAAGCGCGGCGGTTTGGACCCAGCGGGGGCTGCTGGAGGACGAAACCCGACCCGAGTGCCGCCGAGTAACGAGGCTCTGACAGCGTGGAACCGTCGCACGATCACTCATCTGGTGTTTTTTTTTTTTTTTTTTTTTTTTTTTTTTCCAAAATCCTCCGCAGGTACACGACCCCCGCTTTGTAAAAGCGTCGCTCTCCGTGATAGATTCCTCTGGAATTCTTCTGGCACATTCCTCCTTCTCCGCTGCACACATGGTTTCAGATCTGCTGCTATTCCTGGATTTTTTCTCTTTTTTTTTTTTTTTTTAAAAAAAAACTTCCACATGTAATGTAATGAAGTAGTGTTGGGTTTGTATAAAATCCATCTTTTTTTTTTTTAAGCGGCGTTGCGATCAGCGATCAGTCAGACCAGCGGTGGATTTTAGAATTAAATATAGATAGATAGATAGATAGATAGTATATAAATTATAGAATTTAATATATTATTTACATATTTCTATTTATTTTTATTATATAAAACTATTATACAATGATAATTATATATTTTATATATATTATAATTTTATATAAATCATTTTGCATATATATAACATAATATATTATTAATTATATAATTAAATACATTTATGTATTTCTATTACACATATATATGTGTGTATGTATATATATGTTATTAATTACATAATTAAATATATTTCTGTCTATTGTATATATAATTACGACATAATGATAATTATTAAATATTTTATATAAATAATTTTATACATATATAATAGGATTTTATTGCAACAACACATCATCAATACGATAAAACTAACCTGTCTCATGATGATATATATATATATATATATACATATATATATATATATATATATATATATATATATATATATGTATATATATATATATATATATATATATATATATATATATATATATATATATATATATAACATTTAATATATTTATTTACACATTTCTATTTATTTCTATTACATATAACTATTAAACAATGATAATTATATATTTTATATATATTATAATTGTATATAAACAATTTTACATATACAAGATATTAACTATATGATTAAATACATTTATGTAATTCTATTACAGACATATTATATATACATATTTATACAGTGTATAAATTATATAATTTAATATATTTATTTACATATTTCTATTTATTTCTATTACATATAACTATTATACAATAATTATATATTTTATATACATTAGAATTTTATAAACAATTTTACATATATAATATATTATTAACTATATAATTAAATACATTTATTCATGTATTTTTATTACACACATATTATATGTGTGCGTGTGTGTGTGTGTATATATATACACACACACACACACACACACAATTACTATATAATGATAATTCTTATATATTTTACATATATTATAATTTTATATGAATATTTATTAATATATAATAGGATTAGTATTGCAACAACACATCAGTGGGATAAAAATTATATATATATATATATATATATATATATATATATATATATATATATATATATATATATATATATATATGTAATATTAAGAATAAATTAATTCTTATTATTCTTATGGCGGTGGATTTTCATCAGCCTGCCGCTGCTTCTAGAAGTACGGTGTTTTCGAAAAGCGGCGCAGATGTGTATATTGAGTGTGTCGGTCGGGAGCATCACAGCGGGGAGAGCGGGGAGCCAAGAGCAACAGTTTGGCTTCTCCCTGATCAGCTGTTTATTGGCTTTTCGGGGGGTGAGGATCAATTTGAGGGCGGGGGCCCCGCTGGGGGGACGGGTGCGGCGGTTGATTAAAGCAACATGGAACTGACTTCTGCGGCCTGTCAACGCCGAGGGGGGAGATTCACGTTTCAAAACATTTCCCTCATGTGTCTGATGGAGCGCCGTTTCTGTGGAGGAGACGGAGTTAGAGGGTTTTCCAAAAGTTGTGTCTGACCCCGTTCCCACAGAGGTCAAAGGGCAAAAAGTTGCGTTTTCTGTCGTTTCAGATGGAGTTGGAGCGTTTGCACAAAGTTGAGTTTGACTCATATCCCGATCGATAGCCAGTTTTCTAAAAGTTGCACCTTCTGTTGTTTCTATGTAGACAGAATTGGAGCGTTTACAAAAAGTTGCATTTGACCCTCAGTTTCAGACAGATGGCCGATTTTCAAAAAGTTGCACCTTCTGCTGTTTCGAAGGAGACGGAGTTGGAGCGTTTCCAAAAAGTTGCATTAGACTCCTTTCCAAATAGATGGCCGCTTTTCAAGAAGTTGCACCTTCTGTTGTTTCTATGGAGACAGTTGGAGCGTTTCCAAAAAGTTGCATTTGACCCTAATTTCCACATAGATGGCCAGTTTTCAAAAAGTTGCACCTTCAGCTGTTTCTATGGAGACAGAGTTCGAGCATTTTAGAAAAGTTGCATTAAGCACTTTTTCTCGCAGAGATAGATGATTTTCAAAAAGTTGCAGTTTTTCCTGTCTCCATGGAGGCGGAGTTGGAGAATTTTGAAATAGTGGCATTTTTTTGCTGTTTCTATGGAGACGGAGTTGGAACATTTTCCAAAAGTTTCTTTTCCACTGCTGTTGTGGAGATAGAACATTTTCGAAAAGTTGCACTTCCCCATTTCCCACAGAGAAACGGTTTTCGAAAGGTTGTCTACCTCCGTTCCCATGGAAACGGAGACAGAGCGCCTTCAAAAAGTTGCAGGCTTTTCCCCGTTTTCATGGAGACGGAGATGGAGGGTTTTCGAAAAGTTGCATTTGACCCCATTTCCACAGCGATATATGGGTTTCAAAAAGTTGTGCTTTCTGTCGTCTTTATTCAAAAAAGTTGCGCTTGATCCTCATTTCCAGATAGATGGCCAGTTTTCAAAAAGTTGCAACTTCTGCTGCTTTAGTGGAGATAAGAGTTGGAAAGTTTTCAAAAAGTTGCATTTTCTGCTGTTTCAATGGAGATAGACAATTTTCAAAAAGTTGCATTTATTCCTATTTTCAAAAAGTTGCAGTTTTTCCCGTTTCCATGGAGACGGAGTTGGAGGGTTTTCAAAAAGTTGCACTTTCGGCGTTTTCTATGGAGACTATTTTGGTTGTCGTATCTTAAACTAAGAAACTTTTACTTTGAAATAAATAAAAAATCTACATCTTTCACTTTTTCAATTGGTTGGTTTTTTTTGTTAAATTGGGAAAATTTTACTTTGAAATAAGTAACAAAAATCTACAATTTTCACTTGTTCTATTGGCAGTTTTATTTTCATAAATTAAGATACTTTTAATTTTAAATAAATCTTAAAAATCTACAATTTTCATCATTTGTTCGGTTGACTGATTTCTTTCTGAAATTACAAAACTTTTACTTTGAAATAAGTTAGAAAAATTTGCAATTTTCACTTATTCTATTGACAAATACTTTTTTAAAATTAAGATACTTTTACTTTGGAATAAGTAAAAAAAATCAACAACCACTTGTATTATTGGTAGATTTCTTATCTTAAATGAAGAAAGTTTTATTTTGAAATCAGTTTAAAAAAAAAAAAGATACTTGCTCAGATCTGGATTTTTTTGGAGAGTTTTACATGTAGTCACCTTCGCACGGCAGTCATTTCTGAGGTGCCCTTGAGCAAAAGGCCCCCCCCCCCCCCCGAACAGGGTGGGAATTGGACCGATTGACAAAGAAAGCTGTGGATTCAGAAAACACGACCAGGAAGTGGCGAGCGGTGACGAATGCAAATGGCCCGGCAGCAGGGCGGGTTTCAAACTCCCGCCCCCCTCGTTGTCCCCGACGACGGCGGTGAGACTTGTTGGAAAGACTGACGTCTGCCCCAGTTTGACTAATTAGTCTCTCTCGGGTCGCCGGAGATGCATTAGCTCATGTCAGGAGGGGGCGGGGTTTAGACAAGCTAGAGGAAGGCTGTGATTCCAGAGCAAAGTCCAGCAGGGGGCGATGATGTTGGTTTCCCATTAGAACCCATTCAAAACTGCTGATTTGCATCTTTTATATACAGTCTAGTGATGACGTCATTTTAGCTCTGCCCATTTTCTATATACAGTCTATGGATGACATCACATTAGCCCCGCCCATCTTCTATATACAGTCTATGGATGACGTCACATTAGCCCCGCCCATCTCTTATATACAGTCTATGGATGACGTCACGTTAGCTCCGCCCATCTTTTATATACAGTCTATGGATGACATCACATTAGCCCCGCCCATCTTTTATATACAGTCTATGGATGACGTCACATTAGCTCCGCCCATCTTTTATATACAGTCTATTGGATGACGTCACGTTAGCTCCGCCCATCTTTTATATACAGTCTATTGGATGACGTCACGTTAGCTCCGCCCATCTTTTATATATATAGTCTATGATGTCATCCTCATCTTCTCTCTCTGCTCTCTACTGATCATATTTGTTACATCATGTAAAAACCTTCTTGTTCCATTCCAGAGGTTCAGCGTTAAACCACTGAACTCTGCTTTTACCGTCTTCCAGATGTTCGTCTACTGAACCGGATTTGTTTCAAACTTAATAAATTAGGTTTTGGAGGATTTATCTTAACTCCAGTCTATAAATCCCCATGACTGCTCTGTATTTCACTAGAATTAACCCACTTTCTTTACTGTACCCTTCAGATCTTGTATTTGAGCCACATTTTTTACAGTGTATGTTGTTTGTCTTCTATTAATCAACAATTATTGAACATTTTCTTACATTTCTTCACCAAATCCTTTATTTTGACACTTTTTTCTTCCAAATGTCTCATTTTTTCAACCATTTCGTCCACTTTTTATCCTCTAGAAGTCTCAATTCAGTAAATAAACATGTTTCCTGCTTTATGAAGGGAAATTCCAGTGCATGCTAACCGCTATGCTAGCAAAACTGCTGAGTCATGGCCTGTTTATTTCCAATACACTACAAAAACTGTAAAAATTCATATCTTATCAAGTTTATTGGTCTTGTTTTCAGTCAAAAAGTCTCATCTCACTTAATTTAATTCCAATTTCACTAGTTTTAACATATATTCTTTACTTTATTGTTCATATCTGTTATTTGGGAAACATTTTTAACAGTGTATGTTGTTCATCTTATATTTAACCAACAATTATTGAATATTTTCTTCCATTTCTACATCTAAACCTTTATTTTGACACTTATTTTCTTCCACAAATGTCATTTTTTCAGCCATAAATCCACTTTTTATCCTGTAAAACTGTCAATTTTCTAAATAAACTCACCTAAATTCACATATTTACAACTTACACTGTAGAAAATGCCAAACCTTACCAAGTTAAATCAACTTGTCTTCAATCAAAAAGTCTCACTTCCTTTGATTTTATATTAATTTCCCTAGTTTCAATACTCATCTTCTTTGCTGCTGATATCTTTTATTTGGGCTTTTTTTTTTTTTTTCCAGTGTAGAGACACCAGATGACAAAAAACGGAACAAAAAAAGATGAGAATAAAAGAAAAGTGGAGATGTTAGCAATGTGACAGGAGCTGGAGGAAGCAGCGGTCGTCTGCATGTGTTTCACATTTTGAGGAAATTCATGAAAGTCTTCCAAAAAGTTCTGCACAGTTTGAAAGAAGAAGATATTAAACCCTCAGCAGGAGAAGAGACTTTGAGGCTTTGAGTGATGTAGATTAGTTTAATGTGGAGGGAAATCTGGAAGAGAAGCATTAAAAACATGGAGAATCACTGTTGCAGGAGCCTTGAAACTCTTTAGCATGTAGCAGGAGGCATGTAGCATATAGCTTTTAACTCTTCAGCTTGTAGCATGTAGATGCATGTAGCACGTAGCGAGGAACCCTTTAGCATGTAGCATGTAACCCTTTAGCATGTAGAAAGGAACCCTTTAGCTGTAGCATGTAAATGCATGTAGCATGTACCACTAAACGCTTCAGCATGTAGCATGTAGATGCATGTAGCACGTAGCATTTAACTCTTTAGCATGTAGTATGTAACCATTTAGCATGTAGCACATACCTTTTAACTCTTAAGCATGTAGATAGCAGCATGTAGCATTTAACTATTTAGCATGTAGCATGTAACCCTTTAGCATGTAGAAAGGAACCCTTTAGCTGTAGCATGTAAATGCATGTAGCATGTACCACTAAACGCTTCAGCATGTAGCATGTAGATGCATGTAGCACGTAGCATTTAACTCTTTAGCATGTAGTATGTAACCATTTAGCATGTAGCACATACCTTTTAACTCTTAAGCATGTAGATAGCAGCATGTAGCATTTAACTCTTTAGCATGTAGCATGTAACCCTTTAGCATGCATGTAACCCTTTAGCATGTAGCATGTAGATGCATGTAGCACGTAGGATTTAACTCTTTAGCATGTAGCATGTAGATGCATGTAGCATATAGCATTTAACTCTTTAGCATGTAGCATGTAGATGCATGTAGCATGTAGCATTTAAGTCTTTAGCATGTAGCATGTAACCATTTAGCATGTAGCATATACCTTTTAACTTTTAACCATGTAGATAGCAGCATTTAGCATTTAACTCTTTAGCAAAAAGCATGTAGACGCATGTAGCACATAGCATTTAACTCTTTAGCATATAGCATGTAGCTGCATGTAGCATGTAGCATTTAGCTCTTTAGCATGCAGCATGTAGATGCATGTAGCACATAGCATTTAACTCTTTAGCATGTAGCATGTAGCTGCATGTAGCATAGCATTTAGCTCTTTAGCATGCAGCATGTAGATGCATGTAGCACATAGCATTTAACTCTTGAGCATGTAGCATGTAGATGCATGTAGCATGTAGCATTTAACTCTTTAGCATGTAGCATGTAACCATTTAGCATGTAGCATATCCATTTTAACTCTTAAGCATGTAGATAGCAGCATGTAGCATTTCACCCTTTAGCATGTAGCATATGACCCGTCAGCATGTAGCATGCAGCATCATTAATGTATGAACGCTAAACCCTTCAGCATGTAGCATGTAGCACAGCTCAGCTTTGAACCCTCTCTCCTCCTCCTCACCCTCTCCCCCTCCTCTCCTCCCAGTATCCCCCTCTCTCTCTCTCTCTCTCTCCCTGCTCCCAGAGTTCCATCTGTTCCGCCTTAGAGCTGGAAGGCCCTGAATCAAGCCCCTCCCCCCTCCTCCTTCCTTTCTCGCCGCATCGGCAGAAAAATCAGCTGGAGGACACACACACACACACACACACACACACACACACACACACACACACACACACACACACACACACACACACACACACACACACACACTTCATTACACGGCTGGATTAAACATCAAGGCGCTGATGGTTATCTGAGAGAGCTGACATGAGAACTGTAAAGGAACAACGGCTGCTAAATCAGCGGTGGAGTCAGGAGAGCCTTATCTGCTCCGAGGAGAGACAACATTGTTTCAGTCACTTCACTTCCTGGCAGAGCTGCGGCGGCGGCGGAGCGGCGGCTCAGTGCTGACAGCCGGGGATTTGCTCGGTTCCCCCCCCATCGCCCCGTCGCCGCCCCCTGCTGATCACATGCTAAATCATTACAGTTTTTCCCAGAGAACAGAAAAAACAGTGAAACCCATTGACTGTATAAAAGGGTGGATGAAGCTGGCATGATCTCATCCATAGACTGTATATAGAAGATGGGCGGAGCTAACGTGATGTCATCACTGACTATATAAAAATGGGTGGAGCTAATGTGACGTCATCTATAGACTGTATATAAAATATGGGCGGAGCTAACGTGACGACATCCATAGACTGTATATAAAAGATGGGCGGGGCTAATGTGACGTCATCACTACACCGTATATAAAAGATGGGCGGAGCTAACGTGATATCACTAGACTGTATATAAAAGATGGGCGGAGCTACCATGACGTCATAACTAGACGGTATATAAAAGATGGGCGGAGCTAACGTGACATCATCCATAGACTGTATATAAAAGATGGGCAGAGCTAACGTGACGTCATCCATAGACTGTATATAAAAAGGTGGGTGGAGCTAACATGACGTCATCCATAGACTGTATATGAAAGATGGGCGGAGCTAATGTGACGCCATCCATAAACTGTAAATAAAAGATGGGCGGGGCTAATGTGACGTCATCCATAGACTGTATATGAAAGATGGGCGGAGCTAACATGATGTCACCAATAGATTGTATATAAAAGATGGGTGGAGCTAATGTGACATCATGAGTAGACGTAAATAAAAGATGAAAATCAGCATTTTTGAATGGGTTCCAGTGGGAAAGCAGCATTATCGCCCCCTGCTGGCCTCTCCCTGCTATCTCAGCTTTCGGGAGCAGCAGATAAATCCCTTCTGCTCAAAGCGGAGCCGGTTTTGATCAAACTCCGGTCAGCAGGGTTCAGGCAGATGAGTCTGCTCCGATCCAAATCTGAGGAGCTCCCCTCACGCTCGGGGAGGGGGGGCGGTTGCCGGTTTGAATCCTCAGAGAGAGACTCTGCCCTTTTTGAAAGGAGCCGCTTTAAAGCAATTTTACATGTCAGAGTCAATCTGGCTCATCGGGCTGGGAAAACATCAAAAAAGTTGCTCTGGATGTCATGTGAAGCTGAGAGTCTGAGAGAGTTCACGACCACGAGGACGGAGGATTCTGATTGGCTGGATCCAAAATAGCCTCCTGAACAGAGAGTAGCGGGATGGTCGGAGCAAGTTTTCAGAGAAATGTTTCTGAAAATGATGCAAAAACTACAGAAACTGTTAAAATGATGCCGTTTTCATGAAGGCATAGCAGGAAAGGTTTGATAAAAATGTACTGTTTTTTCAAAAGTTGCTTTGAAGAAGAGGTCAGAGCACTTTTAAAAAGCCGTTTTCCTCCCGTTTCCATGGAGACGGCGGACAACACTTTCGAAAAGTTGCATTTTCAGCTCTTTTGGAGGAGATGGAGTTGAAGATTTTCAAAAAGTTGCACTGCAAGGTGTTTTGGAGGAGCATTTTCAAAAAGCTGTGCTGCCACCTCGATCCTAAGAGATGATGTCAAGGGTGTTTAGAAAGCTGCACTTTGATGCGGTTTCCAAGGAGACGGAGCGCGGCGTTTTTGAAAAGTTTTGTTTGGAGCTGTCTCCAAAGAAATGGAATTGAGCATTTTCAACAAGTTGCACTAACCGCCATCTGTTTGGAGGAGATTCAGCCTGGCATATTTAAAAAGCTGTTTTTTCGTCTGGTCTCCATGGAGATGGAGCCCAGTGTTTTCAAAAAGTTGCGTTGCCAGCCGTTTCCGAGGGGATGGGAGTCTAGCTCTTTTGAAAAGTTGCAATGCCAGGTATTAACGAGTAGATGGAGTTGAGTATCTTTATAAAACTGTATTTTCCTCCGGTCTCCATGGAGACGAAGCCCAACTGTATATAAAAGATGGGCGGAGCTAACATGACATCATCCATAGACTGTATATAAAAGGTGGGCGGAGCTAATGTGATGTCATCCATAGACTGCATATAAAAGGTGGGCGGAGCTAACGTGACATCATCATAGACTGTATATAAAAGATGGGCGGAGCTAATGTGACGTCATCCATAGACTGTATATAAAGATGGACAGACCATACATCCTCAAAAAGCTACATTTCCAGTTTCCAACAATAGATATCACCCTGATTTTTAAAACATAATCTCCTGAAAGCTTTAATTCTTTTATCTTCCAGCTAATCTTCATCATCCAGGTTGCATTTTATTCTGAAATGTGAAATTTATCAACAAAGAAATTACTTTTAATGGTGGGAATTAGACAGAAATCCTTCATTTTGATGAATCTGTTTATTAAAAAAAGATGCATAAATGTGATGCACTTCCTGGATCTGCCAGGTTTATCAGAAAGAGAAGAAGAAGAAGAAGAAAAAGGAGGAGGAGAAGAAGAAGAAGAGAGCGGTAAATAAATGTAACGACGCTTGCTGCTGCTCTGAATAATGACTCACAGCGCAAACCCCATTATCCGCCTGTCACTTTTTTCCAAATGCGGCACGTGCACGGGGGAGCGAGCCGTGCACGCTCGCTCCCCCGTGCATGTGCCGCCTCCGGGCTAAACCCCGTCAATCAGCCTCCGTTTACCTTCTATTTTCAAAATCCGCCAGATGAAGAGCTCAGGAAAACCGCTCTCTGTTGCACTTTTGGAAAAAAAAGAAAAAAAAAAAAAAGAAGAAGCAATTTTCTTCTCTCTGCCGGTGACAGATGTCGAAAAACATGACTGATAAAAAAAAAAAAAAAAGAAATAGATGTCGTGCATGGCTGATCAATAGCTGGTCCTAATCCCCCTGCTGTCATGTTTACATCCGGAATCCAGGTTGTTTGTTTATTTATTTGCGTCTCTGATTGACACCGATCAGATTAGCAATACGAGGGAAGCCGGGTTCTGATTGGTCGCTTCAGTCATGAAATGAAAAAAAAAAAAAAAAAAAAAAATCCTATAGATCATCTAAAGTGGTGCCCGATCGCAGCAGCGACGCTGAAAATGGAGAAAAATGAAGATGAATTCACTGAAATTACTGTTTTTATGATTGTTGTGGAAAAATCTCTATTTTTTTTTCCAACCTCATTTTGAGCTAACGTGATGTCATCCACAGACTGTATATAAAAGATGGGCGGAGCTAATGTGACGTCATCACTAGACTGTATAAAAAAGATGGGCGGAGCTAATGTGACGTCATCCATAGACTGTATATAAAAGATGGGCGGAGCTAACGTGACGTCATCACTAGACTATTTAAAAAGGTGGCGGAGCTAACCTGAAATCATCCATAGACTGTATATAAAAGATGGGCGGAGCCAACCTCATCTGGAAGTTTTTGAAAGCGCAACTTGTTGAAAGCGCAACTTTCTGAAAATACTTAACTCTGCCTCCTCTGAAACAGCTGGAAGTGCAGTTTAAAAAAAAAAAAAAAATATCGGCCTCAGTCACCATGGAAACTGCATCAAAATGCAACTTTTTGAAAACGCTCGACTCCGTCTCCTTGGAAACCGCTGGAAATGCAACTTCTTGAAAGTGTCGGGTTCTGTCTCCATAGAAACCGGAAGAAAACTCTTTATTCACGGCACCATTTTCAGTGTTTTTTTTTTTTTTTGTTTTGTTTTTTTGCGTGACTTTCAGACATTTTTTGTGTAAACTTGCTCTGACGTGTGGGATGATCAATATGATGGAAGCCGGGTTCTGATTGGTCGCTTCAGAGTCAAGTAAAAAAGAAAACCCTGTAGATAGTATCAGGAGGTGACTGATCACAGCAGTGCGCTGAACATGGAGAAAAATGAGGATGAATTCACTGAAATCTCAGATTTGACCCATTTTTGTAAACTTCAACTTGATCTGGACACAACTTTTTGAAAGTGCAACTTTTTGAAAAGGCTCGACTCCACCTACTCCAAAACAGCTGGAATTGCAACTTGTTAAAAATATTTGACTTCATCTCCTCTGAAATGGCTGGAAACACAACTTTTTTAAAACAATTTCTTTGAAAACGCAACTTTTTGAAAATGCTTGATTCCATCTTCAACAGCTGTAAGTGCAACTTTTTGAAAGTGTTTGGTTCTATCTCCATGGAAACCTGAAGAAAAGTCATTTTTTAAAAGACACTCCGATCCCATCTCCATGGAAATGTGAAAAAACGGCATTTTTTTTATTTCAAAACTTTGCTGCACGGCATCATTTTGAGTGTTTCTGCAGTTTTTTGCGTCACTTTCACAACGTTTTTCGTAAACTTGCTCCGATGAGGCTGAAAATGAGGAGGAATTCACTGAAATCTGTTTTTAGGTTTATTTTGTGATTTAAATGGGATTTGAAGCAGTTTTGTAAAGGTTGATTGACTTGTGATTGTTGAGAAAATTCCTCAATTTTTAAAAACCTCAACTTCATCTGGAAGTTTTTTTGAAATTTTGTGAAAATGCTCGACCTCACCTCCTCCGAAATAGCTGGAGAAGAAACTTTTTGAAAATGTTTGACTCCACCTGCTTGGAAATAGCTGGCAGCGCAACTTTTTGAAAATTTTTGACTTCATCTCCTCCGAAACGGCTTGAAATGCAACTTTTTGAAAACGTTGGACTCCATCTCCTCAGAAAATGGCTGAAAATGCAACTTTTTGAAATCGTTGGGTTCCGTCTCCATGGAAACCGGAGGAAAACTCAACTTTTTGTTAAAGATGCTCCGACCTCAACTTCATGAAAATTCAAAACTTTGCTGCTCTGTACACATAAAAACTGCATCATTTTCAGTCTTCCTGCTGTTTTTTTTTTTTTCGTCACCTTCAGAACGTTTTTTCGTAAACTTGCTCCGATCGTCCGACGTGTCAAATGAACAATATGAGGGAAGCCGGCTTCTGATTGGTCGCTTCAGAGTCGAGAAAGAAAAGTATTTTATAGACCGTCTAAACCGGTGGCCTGATCACAGCAATGAGGCTCCGTCTCCATGGAAACCGCATCACAACGCAGCATTTGGAAGATCCTCGACTCCATGTCCTCGGAAACGGCTGGAAGTGCAACTTTTTGAAAATGCTCGACTCCACCTCCTCAGAAACTGCTGGAAGTGCAACTTTTTGAAAATTCTCAACTCCATCATCTCCTTGGAAACAGATGGAAGTGCAACTTTTTGAAAATGCTCGACTCCACCTCCTCAAACTGCTGGAAGTGCAACTTTTTTAAAATGCTTGACTCCATCAAAATGCATTTTTTTCCCCAAGACCCTCCACTCCCCATAAAGAGCTGGAAACGCAACTTTTTGAACACGCTCGACTTACCTGGCGTTTTATTTTGAAATCCCCCAGATGTGAAGAATTCACTGAAATCGCTGTTTTTAGCATTTATGTTTACAGATCTTTGTGATTGTTGTGAAAAAAATCCCCGTTTTTTTCAAAAACTTCAACTTCATTTGGAAACGCAACTTTTTGAAAATGCTCGACTACACCTCCTCCCAAACAGCTGGAATGGCAGCTTTTTTTTAAAAAAAAATTTGACTTCATCTCCTCTGAAATGGCTAGAAGCTCAACTTTTTGAAAATGTCAGCCTCAGTCTCCATGGAAACCACATCAAAACGCAGCTTTTTAAAGAGCCTTGACTCCACCTCCCCGGAAACGGCTGGAAGTTCAACTTTTTGAAAGTGTCAGGTTCTATCTCCATAGAAACCTGAAGAAAGTTAATTTTCAAAAAGAAACTCCGACCCCATCTCCATGGAAATGTGAAAAAAAAACAGCATTTTTTTTTTTCCAAAACTTTGCTGCACGGCATCATTTTGAGTGTTTCTGCAGTTTTCTGTCATTTTCACAACGTTTTTCGTAAAGTTGCTCCGATGAGGCCGACAATGAGGAGGAATTCACTGTAATCTGTTTTTAGGTTTATTTTGAGATTCAAACAGGATTTGAAGCAGTTTTGTAAAGCTTGTTTTAGATTGATAGATTTGTGATTGTTGAGAAAAATCATCAATTTTTAAAAAAACTCAATTTCATCTGGAAAAGCGCAACTTTTTGAAAATGCTCGATGCCACCTCCTCTGACACGGCTGGAAGTGCAACTTTTTGAAAACGTTGGACTCCATCTCCTCAGAAAACGGCTTGAAAACGCAACTTTTCGAAAGCGGCGGGTTCCGTCTCCATGGAAACCGGAGGAAAAAACTTTTTTTTAAAGATGCTCCGACATCAACTTCATGAAAATGTGAAAAAAAAGGAATTTTTTCAAAACTCTGCCGCTCTGGTTGCATGAACACGCCATCATTTTGAGTGTTTTGGTGAAAGTTTTTCGTAAACTTGCTCCGATCAGATTATCGATATGAGGGAAGCCGGGTTCTGATTGGTCGCTTCAGAGTAAAGAAATAAATTTGGTTTTAGGTTTCAAGTTTATGGAGCTTCGTGATTGTTGTGAAAAAAATCCCCATTTTTGAAAACCTCAAATTCATCAGGAGAACCGAACTTTTTGAAAGCACAATTTTTTGAAAATGCTCAAATCCACCTTCTTGAAAATGGCTGAAAGCGCAACTTTTTGAAAATATTTGACTTGATCTCCACCGACATGACTGGAAGTGCCACTTTTTGAAAATGCTCCACTCCCTTTCCTTGGAAATGGCTGGAAGTGCAACTTTTTGAAAATGTTTGACTTGATCTAGTGAAAAGAGCTGGAAATGCAACTCTTTGAACACACTCCACTCCACATCTTCGGAAATGGAAGGAAGTGCAACTTTTTTAAAAACGTCAGACTCCACCTCCTTGGAAACGATTGGAAGTGCCACTTTTTGAAAATGCTCGACTCCAGCTCCTTGGAAACAGCTGGAAACGCAACTTTTTTTTTGAAAATGCTCCACTCCCTTTCCTTGGAAATGGCTGGAAGTGCAACTTTTTGAAAATGTTTGACTCCATCTCGTGGAAAGAGCTGGAAATGCAACTCTTTGAACACACTCCACTCCACATCTTCGGAAATGGCAGGAAGTGCAACTTTTTTTTAAAAAACGTTAGACTCTACTTCCTTGGAAACGACTGGAAACGCAACTTTTTGAAAATGAATTTTTGATTTCCGTCAGATTTCAGATATTTTGCATCAATTTTTCAAAACTGGGTTAAATTTCTCTCTAATTTTGCTCATTTTTACGTCTTTTTCTTCTCTAAAGTTTCACAAATTCAACGTTTTAACAAATCAAACTGGTTTTGATGGTTTTTTTTAAAGCCTCGTTTCCTTCCTGCTTGTCATCCCCTGTGCCGGAGCCTCATTGGCCGGTTGCAGCTGTCAATTAAACTGACCCGCCTCCCAACAACCGAGGCAGAAAAAAAATGCTGTTTTTTTAAAAAAAATCAAAGTTTTAAATGGAGTTTAAAGCTTGAAAGTTTTGAGAAATTAACTGATCGCTGTAAAAGATGCTGAAGTTTCAGGGGAAAAAAATAAAACACACACACACACACACACACACACACACACACACACACACACACACACACACATCAAAGCAGGGGGGAGGGGGAACAATGGCCGCCGTCACACTCCAGGAGTTTGTGTTTAGCGAACTCCCAGAATCCCCTGCTGGATTATCACTCAGGCAGATGCAGGAGAACAATATGGCCGCCCCCCCCCCCCCCCCCCCCCCCCCCCCTCTTCCTGGAGAGGGGGGGGGAAAGAGGAGGGTGGGGGGCCTTCGGAGAGACGGAGACAACAGGAGGAGGGAAGTTTGAGGAAAACACACACTTTAAAGTGAGGATGGCCGAGATTTGATCATTTTGCTTCCCTATTTACCGTTTTTAAGGGAGGTTTTGACAGATTTGTGTCACATTTTGGTGATTTGACATCCATTTTTAGTCATTCTGTATCTTTTTGAGGTCATTTTGATCCATGATTGTGAATTTTGCATCCCCTTTTCAGCCTTTACAAGTAATTAAATGTATATTTTTGACAGAATTGCATCACATTTGGGTGATTTTGCATCCTCTTTTAGTCATCCTGTGTCTTATTTAGGCCATTTTGATCCAGGTTTGACAATTTTGCAACCTTTTTTAGCCATTTTGCATCCTTTTTAGCCATTTTGCATCCTTTTTAGCCATTTTGTATCCTTTTTAGCCGTTTTTTAATCTTTTTTTAGCCATTTTGCATCCTTTTTAGTCATTTTGAATCCCTTTTAGCCATTTTGCATCCCTTTTAGCCATATTGCATCCTTTTTAGCCATTCTGCATCCTTTTTAGCCATTTTGCATCTTTTTTTAAACATTTTTGCATCCCTTTTAGCCATTTTGCATCCTTTTTTTAGCCATTTAGCATCCTTTTTAGCCATTTTGAATCCCTTTTAGCCATTCTGCATCCTTTTTTACCCTCTATCAAAAAATGTGTGCAATTTTTGACAGATTTGCATCACATTTTGGTTATTTTGCATCCCCTTTTTGTCATCCAGTGTTTTTTTTTTTTTTTTTTTGAGGTCGTTTTGATCCATGAGTGAGAATTTTGCACCCCCTTTTCAGGCTTTATAAGTAATTAAATGTATATTTTTGACAGCCTTGCATCACATTTTGGTGATTTTGCATCCCCTTTTAGTCATCCTGTGTCTTTTTTTAAGCTATTTTGAACCATTTTTAGACATAAAGTGTGTTTTTGGGGCTATTTTGATGAATGATTAAGTATTTTGCATCCCTTTCTGCCCTGTAAAAGTATATATTTTTGACAGATTTGCGTCACATCTTCGTGATTTTGCATCCCCTTTAAGTCATCCTGTATCGTATTTAGGCCATTTTGATCCAGGTTTGACAATTTAGCATCCTTTTTAAGCCATTTTACATCCCTTTGAGCCATTTTGCATCCCTTTTAGCCATTTTACATCCCTTCTATCCATTTTGCATCCCTTTTAGCCATTTTCCATCCCTTCTATCCATTTTGGATCCCTTTTAGCCATTTTACATCCCTTCTATCCATTTTGCATCCCTTTTAGCCATTTTGCATCCTTTTTTACCCTCTATCAAAAAAATATGTGCTACTTTGCATCCCCTTTTTAGTCATGTGTCTTTTTAGGCCATTATGAGCTTTTTAAAAATATTTTGCGTCCCGTTTTACCTTTTATCAGAAAATATATGAAGTGGTTTTGATAGATTTGCACCACATTTTTTTTAAGATTTTGCATCCCCTTGTTGCCATCCTGTCCTTTTTTAGGTTATTTTGTTCTATTTCTGAATATTGTGCATCCCTTTCCAGCCATCTTGGATATTTTTGACATAATTTTGAGCCGTTTTTAAGCATTTTGCATCCCTTTTGACGTAAATATGTAAATATTTTGACATATTTGACAGATTTGTGTCTCATGTTAGTTATTTTGCATCCCCTTTCAGGCCATCTTGTATCCGTTTATAAGCTATTTTCATCTATTTTCGAGCATTTTACATCCTTTTTTACCCTTTATAAATACATAGTTTTGACAGATTAACAACACATATTGGTGATTTTGCATCCCCTTTTTAGCTATGTGTCTTTTTTAAGGCCATTCTGGGGTTTTTTTCCCCCAATATTTTGCATCCCGTTTTACCTTTTTTAATTAACTATAAGTGATATTTTGACAGATTTGCTTCACATTTTGGTGATTTTGCATCCCCTTTTAGCCATCCTGTCTTTTTTAGACCTTTTCGCGCCATGTTCGAATATTTTCCATCCCTTCATACCCTAATAAGTAAATATATGTGATGGTTTTGACAGATTTGTGTCACATTTAAGCTGTTTTGCATCTCCTTTTTGTCATCCTGTATCTTTTTTATGCCTCTCTGATCCATGACTGAGTATTTTGCATCCCCTTTTTAAAGCATCTATATGTGCTGAATCACATTTTGTTCATTTTGCATCCCCTTTTGGTCATCCTGAACCTTTTTCTGGACATTTTGAGCCACATTTGAACATTTTGCATCCCTTTCCAGCCATCTTGGATATTTTTGACATAATTTTGAGCCATTTTTGAGCATTTTGCATCCCTTTTGATGTAAATATGCAATGATTTTGGCATATTTGACAGAGTTGTGTCTCATGTTAGTTATTTTGCATCCCCGTTTAGGCCATATTGTATCTTTTTATAAGCAATTTTAATCCATTTTCGAGCATTTTGCATCCTTTATTACCCTTTAAAAATTCATAGTTTTGACAGATTTACAACACATTGGTGATTTTGCATCCCCTTTTTAGTTGTGTCTTTTATAAGGTCATTCAGGGATTTTTTTTCCCAATATTTCGCATCATGTTTTGATAGATTTGCTTCACATTTTGGTGATTTTGCATCCCGTTTGTAGTCATGTGTCTCTGTTTTAGGATATTATGAGCTTTTTAAAAATATTTTGCATCCCGTTTTGCCTTTTTTCAGTAAATATATGTGATTGTTTTGATGGATTTGCATCACATTTTTTTAAGATTTTGCATCCTCTTGTTGCCATCCTGTCTTTTTTTTAGGTTATCTTGTTCTATTTCTGAGTATTTTGCATCCATTTCCAGCCATCTTGTATCTTTTAAGAAGCTATTTTAATCAATTTTTGAGCATTTTGCATCCTTTTTGACCCTTTATAAATACATAGTTTTTACAGATTAACAACACATATTGGTGATTTTGCATCCCCTTTTTAGTCATTTGTCTTTTTTTAGGCCATCATGAGCTGTTTTTAAAATATTTTGCATCCCATTTTACCTTTTCTCAGTAAACGTGATGGTTTTGATAGATTTGCATCACATTTTTTTATGATTTTGCATCTCCTTGTTGCCATCCTGTCTTTTTTTTAGGTTATTTTGTTCTGTTTCTGAGTATTTTGCATCCCTTTCCAGCCATCTTGGATATTTTTGATGTAATTTTGATCCATTTCCAAGCATTTTGCATCCTTTATGAACCTTGATAAATACATAGTTTTGACAGATTTACAATACATTGGTGATTTTGCATCCCCTTTCTAGTTATGTGTCTTTTTTAAGGCCATTCTGTGATTTCTTTTTTCCCAATATTTTGCATCACGTTTTGATAGATTTGCTTCACATTTTGGAGATTTTCCATCCCGCTTTTAGTCATGTGTCTTTTTAGGACATTATGAGCTTTTTTTTTTTTTTTCAATATTTTGCATCCAGTTTCACCTTTTTTCAGATATATGAGGTGATTTGATAGATTTGCATCACATTTTTTTTTATGATTTTGCATCCCCTTTTTGTCATCCTGTCCTTTTTTAGGTTATTTTGTTCGGTTTCTGAGTATTTTGCATCCCTTTCCAGCCATCTTGGATATTTTTGACATAATTTTGAGCCATTTTTGAGCATTTTGCATCCCTTTTGATGTAAATATGCAATGATTTTGGCATATTTGACAGAGTTGTGTCTCATGTTAGTTATTTTGCATCCCCTTTTAGGCCATATTGTATCTTTTTATAAGCATTTTTAATCCATTTTCGAGCATTTTGCAACCTTTATTACCCTTTATAAATACATAGTTTTGACAGATTTACAACAGATTGGTGATTTTGCATCCCCTTTCTCGTTATGTGACTTTTTTAAGGTCATTCTGGGATTTTTTCCAATATTTTGCACCACGTTTTGATAGATTTGCTTCACATTTTGGTGATTTTGCATCCCGTTTTTAGTCATTTGCCTGTTTTTAGGCCAGTATGAGCTGTTTTTTAAAATATCTTGCATCCCATTTTACCTTTTTTCAGTACATATATGTGATTGTTTTGATAGATTTGCATCACATTTTTTAAGATTTTGCATGCCCTTGTTGCCATCCTGTCCTTTTTTAGGTTATTTTGTTCTATTTGAGTATTTTGCATCCCTTTCCAGCCATCTTGGATATTTTTGATGTAAATTTGAGCAATTTTTGAGCATTTTGCATCCCTTTTGATGTAAATATGCAATGATTTTGACATATTTGACAGATTTGTGTCTCCTGTTAGTTATTTTGCATCCCTTTTGCATCTCACCTCTTTTATCTTTTTATAACATTTTCGAGCTTTTGCATCCTTTTTGACCCTTTATAAATACATAGTTTTTACAGATTAACAACACATATTGGTGATTTTGCATCCCCTTTTTAGTCATTTGTCTTTTTTTAGGCCATTCTGGGATTTTTTTTTTCCAATATTTTGCATCACGTTTTACCTTTATGTGATATTTTAACAGATTTGCTTCACATTTTGGTGATTTTGCATCCCCTTTTAGCCATCCTGTCTTTTTTAGACCTTTTCGAGCCATATTTGAATATTTTCCATCCCTTCATACCCTAATAAGTAAATATATGTGATGGTTTTGACAGATTTGTGTCACATTAAAGCTATTTTGCATCTCCTTTTTGCATCTATATGTGCTGAATCACATTTTGTTCATTTTGCATCCCCTTTTGGTCATCCTGAACCTTTTTATGGACATTTTGAGCCACATTTGAACATTTTGCATCCCCTTCTAAATATCCATATTCACCATTTATACATAAATATATATTTTCGACAGATCTGCATCTCATGTCGGTTATTTTGCATCCCCTATTTAAACATCCCATCACTCTCTTCGGTTGATTCTTCATCACTTGGGTTAAATTTGTGTCTCATTTTGCTCATTTTCAGTCTATTTTGATCCATATGAACATTTTGCATCCCTTTATACCTTTTAGAAGTAAATATACGTGGTAGTTTTTGTCAGACTTGAATCTCACGTTGATTATTTTGTATCCCCCTTTGTAGCCGTCAGGTGTATTTTTTGGGGTCATTTTGATTCATGATTGAGCATTTTGCATCCCTATTTACCATTTACACATTAATATAGAATATTTTTCACAGATTTGCATTATATTTTGTTAATTTTGCATCCCCTTTCAGCCATCTGCTGCCTTTTTTAACCAATTTTGACCCAAATTGAATATTTTGCTTCCCTTTTTGGTCATCCTGAACCTTTTTCTGGACATTTCGAGCCACATTTGAACATTTTGCATCCCCTATTTAAACATCCCATCACTCTCTTTGGATGATTCTTCATCACTTGGGTTAAATTTGTCTCTGATTTTGCTCATTTTCAGTATATTTTGATCCATATGAACATTTTGCATCCCTTTATACCTTTTAGAAGTAAATATACGTGGTAGTTTTTCTCAGACTTGCATCTCATGTTGATTATTTTGTATCCCCCTTTTTGGCCGTCAGGTGTATTTTTTGGGCTCATTTTGATCCAAGTTTGAGTATTTTGCATCCCCTTTTAACCCTTTATTAATAAATATGTGTCATTTCTGACAGTGTTGCATCAGATTTTGGCTATTTTGCATTGGCTTTAAGCCTTTCTGTATTCTTTTTTTTTAAGCTATTTAGATCGATAATTGAGCATTTTGCATCCCTAGTTAGCCATCATATATATTTTCACATAATTTTGAGCCACATTTGAGTATTTTGCATCCCTTTTTACCCTTTTTCAGTAACTATGAGATGTTTTTTCGACAGATCTGCACTACATTTTGATTATTTTGCATCCCCTTTTTCAAACCAGGCTCAAATTTGTCTCGGATTTTGCTCATTTTGAGACTATTTCCATCATTTCTCGTCACATTTTCACACAAAACCAAACGCTTTGCTTGAATAAAACCCTCCAAACTCCCCTAGAATATTAAATAAACGCCTCCAAACCGCTTAAATATCACTTTATCAGAACAAAAGCCTTTCGATTCCACTGCGTTACGCTCATTCTCCCTCCGTTCCGTCGTCTTTATAGAGTCAGAAATGCTGACCGAAGCAGTTTTTGACACTTTCTATGTAAAATAGACGAGAAAAAAAATGAATTACGAGCCGAGGAGCGTTTAAAGTGGAAGGATTTCTTTTTTTTTTTTTTTTTCAGTCTGAAGAGGAAGAAGATCCAGGATCAGCCGAGAAAAATGACGTGTGAGACGTTTTTTTCCCGAGAAACACTCAACAGTAAAACCAGTGAGTTGTGGGATGGAGGATGGTTTTAAATTCCTGCTCGATCATAAAATAAAAAAAAAATCTGCAACTGTGGCTTTTTATTTACTCAGGATGAGCGGTCACTCATCATTTAGGGTTTTTTTTATTCAAAAATGTGTGAAGATTTTCAGTTTATTTGAAATAAATGATCATTTAAAGCAGATTTTTGTGTAAAAAATGATTAAAATAACTTAATTGAACCTTTTAATGTTCTAAAACGGGAGGATATCTGTCAAGATTTTCAGTTTATTTTCAATAAATGATCATTTAGAGCAGATTCTTGTGTAAAAAAATGATTCAAATGACTTATTTGAACCTTTCATTGTTGTAATATCTCAGTTTTCACTGGTTTTAATGTTTAAGCTCATTTTTGTTGGTGTTTTTTAACACAAACTGTATATCATAATTGAAATTTTTCAGTTTTTTTTTTTTTTGCAGAAAATTGTATAAAATGTCATCCTGTTCTCTAAAAGTTGAGTTATTTTTTTTTATTTATTTTTTTTTACAAAATCAAGCTAATATTTCAAATAAAATCGCCACATTCTTCCTTTTAAATGTTGTAATTGTCACAGATTTCTATGTTTAAGAACATTTTTGTGGGTTTTGACACAAAAATTGATAAATTTTGATCAAAAGTATATAATTATGAGCATTCTTTTTGTAGAAAATTGTCTAAAATTTAATCTCACTCCATACATGTCAAGTTATTTTACTATTTTGTTACAAACTCAAGAGGATTTTTTTAATTCAAATTGCGGCCTTGACCTTTCACCTTTCTCATTGTACACACACACACACACACACACACACACACACAGTAAACCAATGCCTCCCAATTTTCACTTGACTTGTTCTTTTGACTTTTTTTTAACATATTAAGATACTTTTACTTTTAAAATAAGAAAAAAAATCTACAATGTGCACTTGGTCTTTTGACAAATTATTTTTTTCTTAAATTAAGATACTTTTACTTTGAAATTATAAAAAAATATCCAGTGTTCACCTGTTCTATTGGCATATTTGGTTTTAGTTATTTCAAAGTAAATGTATCTTAATTTAAGACAAAAAATCTACCAATAGAAATGAAAATTTTAGATTTTTTTTTTACTTATTTGAAAGTAAAAGTATCTTTATTTGATAAAAAAAATCTACTAGTTAGAAAATTGCTGTTTGTTTTATCTATTTCAAAGTAAGAGTATCTTAATGTAAGAAAAAAAAAATCTGCCAAGAGAACAAGTGAAAATTGCAATCTTTTTTTTACTTATTTCAAAGTAAAAGCATCTTCATTTAAGAAAAAAAAAATTACCAATAGAACAAGTCAAATTTGTAGATTTTTAAACATTTTATTTCAAAGTAAAAGTCTCTTAATTAATGTTCAACAAATCCTCCAATAGAATAAGGTGAAACTGTCTTGATTCCAGAGAACTTCACTTTAATCAAGTCTTTTATTTTGCTGAAATATAATTTTTAAATGAATTTATTTTAAATCCAGTAAAACAAGACATTTCCAGTTAAAACAAGTTTTAAAAACTTGCTCAGATTTTTCTTTTTTTTTACAGTGTAGCCCCCTCCTCCCCCTCCTCTTCCTCTCCATCTAACCAACAGGATGTTTATTTATTTATTTTTTTAATTCATGAGAAAATGGACAGACCTGTTGGAGTGGGGGAGGGGGGTGTGAGGGGGGAGGGGGGTCTTTAGGGGGGTCTTTAGTCATTTATTTAACATTAGAAGCTTTTTCCTGTTGTGACTGCAGTCAGCGCTATCATCACAATAATGACGGGGATAATGGCGCGTGCGTGCGTGTGTGTGTGTGTGTGTGTGTGTGTGTGTGTGTGTGTTTAGCCATTATGAGCTTTCTGTGTGTCTCCGCTCTAATGAATATTGAGGAGCGTTTTGAGGAACTAACAGCCTTTTTTCTTTTTAATCCTTTAATCCCCGGGAAGAAAAAAAAAAAAAAAAAGCAATTTCACACACACACACACACATTGTCTCACACACACACATTCTCTCCAGTGTGTGTTTAACCTGCCCTGGTTAATTTCCCGGCTCAGGGAGTCGCCGATGCCGGAGATTAGCTTCATTAAAAAGCCACAGATAACAGATGACCCCCCCGCCCCCCCCCCCCCCCCAACTCTGGCCCCACCCCCTTGACCCCTCCCTCTCCCGTTTGACCTCCGGCAGCCATTTTTTTTAATCTAATAACAAACTTCAGCACCGTTTTCCGAAGTTTTTAGCTTCAAACGTAGCTTGTTGCTTACCCCCCCCCCTACACACACACACACACACACACACCAACGCCGCTGAGGATGCCCGATAAAAGAGGTGTGTGTGTGTGTGTGTGTGTGTGTGTGTGTTTGCAGGGCTTCATAATGGAGCAGCGTCTGGGGAGGGTTATCGGCTGTTCCCGGCTGTTCCAGGGACCTGCCCCGGCCCCCCCCCCCTCCCCCAAGATGATGAAAAGGTGACACAATTGAAAAGAGGGAAGTGAAGTGTGTGTGTGTGTGTGTGTGTGTGTGTGTGTGTGTGGGTGTGGGTGTGTGTGTGTGTGAGGGCGGGACACAGGGGAGTGCCGGGGCTGAATGGCGGTCCTCTACCCAGCATGCCGCGGGGCTCCCCGTAGGTAGAGCGGCAACACAATGAGGCTGATGACACACACACACACACACACACACACACACACACACACACACACACACACACACGCACACACACACACACACACAAACACACACTTGGACCCTGTTTGTGACATTGTAAGTCGTTTCAGAAAAGTTTTGTGTTTGCATGACGTTTTGAAAACGATGCCTGTTTCCATGGCAACAAGCTCTGAAAACAGTTCTGTTGTTGTCCCACTAAACCACAAACACACACACACACACACACACACACACACACACGTAGACGGAGCCCGATTGCTTTCAGAAAATTGCATTGTGCCCCGTTGCCATGGAGGCGGAGATCACGTTTTCAAAAAGTTGCATTTTCCCCCGTTGCCATGGAGATGGAGTCAGAGCGTTTTCAAAAAGTTACATTTTCCGCTAGTTTCCACCAATAATGGCGGTGGACCTTTGTTAAAAAGTTTCTTTGTCTAGTTTTTAACACAGTGGCGGAAAGTGGACTATTTCAAAAAGTTTCATCTTCCCCCATTTTCATGGAGATGGAATCGGAGCATTTTCAAACAGTTTCATTTTTCTAATTTCCACAAAGATGGAGCCCAACTTCAAAAAGATGTTTGTCGCTCATTTTTACAGGCGGACTGCAAACATTTTCAAAAAGTTGCTTTGTTGCTCATTTCTGCAGAGACGGACCCCAAATATTTTCAAAAAGTTGCACCGCTTCTCATTTCTGGAGAGACGAATCTCAAATGTTTTCAAGAAGTTGCTTTGTCGCTCATTGGTGCAAAGATAGACCGCAAACATCTTTTAAAAAGTTGCTTTATTTTCCCTGCTTCTGTGGCAACGCAGTCGGAAAATCTCTCAAAAACTTGCTCTGCTTCCTCTGCTGAAATGTCGACGGAGTTGAAACACTTTCAAAAAGTTGCTCTGCTTCCCCTGCTTAAATGGCAGTGGAGTCGGAACACTTTGAAAAACTTGCTTTGTTTCCATGTTTTTCAAAAACTTGCTCAGTTTGCCCTGCTTCCATGGCGACGGAGTTGAAACACTTTCAAAAACTTGCTCTGTTTACCCTGCGCAATAGAGTCAAAACACTTTCAAAAACTTGCTTTGTTTCCATGTTTTTCAAAACCTTGCTCTGTTTGCCCTGTTTCCATGGCGACGGAGTTGAAACACTTTCAAAAAGTTGCTCTGTTTCTCCTGTTTCCATAGCGATGGATTTGAAACACTTACGAAAAGTTGCTCTGCTTCCATGGTGACGGAATTGAAACACTTTCAAAAACTTGCTCTGTTTCCCCCGTTTCCATGGCGACGGAGTTGAAACACTTTCAGAAAGTTGCTCTGCTTCCATGGCAACAGAGTTGAAACACTTTCAGAAAGTTGCTCTGTTTCCATGGCGACGGGGTTGAAACACTTTCAAAAAGTTCCTCTACTTCCCCTGTTTCCATGGCGACAGAGTCGGAACACTTTCAAAAACTTGCTGTGTTTACCCTGTGCTATAGAGTCAAAATACTTTCAAAAACTTGCTTTGTTTCCATGTTTATGAAAAACTTGCTCTGTTTCCCCTGTTTCCATGGCGACGGAGTTGAAACACTTTCAGAAAGTTGCTCTGCTTCCATGGCGACGGAGTTGAAACATTTTCAAAAAGTTGCTCTTCTTCCCCTGCTTCCATGGCGACAGAGTCAGAACACTTTCAAAAACTAGCTTTGTTTCCATGTTTTTCAAAAGCTTGCTCTGTTTTGCCTGTTTCCATGGCGACGGAGTTGAAACACTTTCAAAAAGTTGCTCTACTTCCCCTGCTTTCACGCCGACAGAATCAAAACACTTTCAAAAACTTGCCCTGTTTCCCCTGTTTCCATGGCGATGGAGTCGAAACCCTTTCAAAAAGTTGCCCCCTCTACATTTCCACAGAGATAGACTTTCTAAAAAATTTCCAACAAGTTCCACCTTCGGAGACCCTTTTCAAAAAGTTGCTCTCAGCGCTTCGACCGCTTCCTGTTTCGACGTTAAACCCAGTGTCACTCGACGGATTGTTAAAAAGCGGCGCCTGGGAATCAGGAGTTCCCATGCTGCCTGTGACCTTTGACCTTGGGTGACCCCTCCTTTGCCGTGACAAATCATTTTCAACAACCGCTACCGTCCCCTTTAACCAGACTTGCCTGAACAGTATCGATCCAGACCGGCTGGATACTTTCCAATCACATCTGCTTGAGGCCTTGGCCCCGCCCCCTGCTCCTCTAAGCCCCGCCCCCTCAGGTAATGGATTTGTGCAGTCTAACAGAAAATGGATTTTTTTTCTTCTCTCTCTTTGAACCAACACACAATTAGCAGAGTTTTCTAAAGCGTGGCCCCACATTATCAACCAGCGCAGCTTTTTAAATGAGTTCGACAACGTGTGTGTGTGCGCGTGTGTGTGTGTTTTTAATAATGTGTACCCAAACTTTTCACCTTTAATTCATCATCCCAGGAGCGGCCATTAATCAGAGGTGAAGCTATGTTTTTTTTTTTTTTTTTTTTTTTTTTTTGTTATTGATTTTAATCTGCTGTTTAATGTTTAATCCCTTAAGATAATTTTTTTTTTTTTCTACAAAGAAATAAGGTTGACTTTATGAGTTTTTGTATTTTTATTATTTTATTTAGAGCTTTTTTTTTTTTTTTTCCGGTGTGGAACGCCGCCTCGGAGGGATTTCCATCCGTCGCGTCGGGTAAACAAAGCCTCCTCGCCCGGCGGCCTAATGCGCTGAAAAAGTGCCAAATCAGCCGGCGAGGGTTCAGCGTGTGTGTGTGTGTGTGTGTGTGTGTGTGTGTGTGGGGATTAAAGCTTAAGTCCCTGTATGCAAACACAGTCCGCTACGTTAACCCAGTCTGATATCACAATGCATAATCTCTCTCTCTCTCTCTTACACACACACACACACACACACACACACACACAAACACACACACATATACGGGGGCGTAATCTCTTCTCGCCGTAGCCGGTGGGGTGTGACCGCTCGCCTCGTCAGCGGAACACACACACACTCAGAACATCTGGCTACATCTGAATTTCTAAGCTTTTTTTTGGCGGTGATTTTCAGAATAAAACTACTTCCTGGATGATGTAATGTGAGAAAAGATGTTTATAATCTTGATATGAATCATAAATACTGATTCAGCTTGATTTTGAGGGATATTTTGGCCTATTTGTGACAGTTTTTGGTAAATTCTGAGTCAGATCTTTGATAACAGGAAGCAGTTGACGAGGTTGTCGTCATGGAAACCATCAGACGCTCAAAACTCAACGTTTTTGACCAATCAGCTGTTCTCAAGGTATAAAACCTGTTAGTCCACTACTGTATGGTGATGTTAAGAGAGAGAGTCAAGACCAAGACCAGATCAGCCCAAGACCAAGTCTATAAGGGTCCAAGACCAAGGAAGGACCAAGATCAATACTTTAAAGGGGCCTAGACTGACCCAGACCAGATTATCCCAAGACCAAGATTATAAGGGTCCAAGATCGAGTAGGGACCAAGACCAAGACTTTAATGTGCTAGGACCAAGTGAGGACTGAGACCATATCATCCCAAGACCAAGACTTTAATGGGCCAAGACCAGGTAAGGACCAAGACCAGTGCAGCCCAAGACCAAGACCTTAAAGGTCCGAGACTGAGTAAGGACCAAGACCAGCTCATCCCAAGACCAAGATTAGAAGGGTCTGGCACCGAGGGAGGACTAAGACCAGAGCAACCCAAGACCAAGACTATAATAGGCTGAGATCAAGGACCGAGATCATCCCAGTACCAAGAGTTTAAGGGGCTAAGACCAAGTAAGGACCAAGACCAGATTATACCAGGACTTTAATAGGCTGAGACCAAGTAAAGACCAAGACCAGATCATCCCAGTACCAAGAGTTTAACAGACCAAGACTGAGTCAAAACCAGGAACAAAACAGCCCAAAACCAAGACTTTAATGTCCCAAGACCAAGTGAGAACCGAGGCCAGATTATACCAAGACTTTAATGGGCCAAGACCAAGTGAAGACTCCGAACAGATTATCCCCAAGACCAAGACTTTAAGGGTATAAGACTGAGTAAGGACCAAGACTTTAAGGGTTTTGTAAGACTGAGTAAGGACCAAGACCAAGACTTTAAGGGTTTAAGATTGAGTAAGGACCGAGACCAGATTATCCCAAGACCAAGATTTTATAGGGTTTAAGACTGAGTAAGGACCAAGACCATCCTAAGACCAAGACCTTAAAGGGCCAAGACCGAGTAAAGACCAAGACTGGAGCAGCCCAAAACCAAGACTTTAAGGAATGAAATCAAGTAAGGACCAAGACCAGATCACCCCAAGACCAGGACTTTACATGTCTCAGACTAAACCCAGACTAAGATGTTAAAGACTGGGAGTAAAGACTAAGATCTTTAAACTTCTGGTCTGGAGCTAAAAGACTACGTACTCTTTTCGAAATGTTTTCATGAGAGAACAGGAAGTCATGACTCCTCTCCTCCGTGCTCTTTGTTTTTGCCGTATTTATAGCGTCGCTAGCGGCAACACCTGCTCTCTCTCTCTCTCTCTCTCTCTCTCTCTCTCTCTCTTTCTCGCTCGCTCGCCGCCTGTTCCTCCCCAGATTAAACCACCTTTTCACTCCTCCTCTTCAAGACACAAAGCCAAGTGAGGCAAACCTGGAACCCGTTGCCTCGTCTCTATTTCCGGTGCTTTCACCTCGGCTCTAACCCGTGGTTTTTTTTTCCGGTTACGGTTGAGCGGGTTCCCACTCCGTATCGGCGCCCGGCACGCGGCGGGAAAAAAACCTGTGGACCGGCGGCAAACAGCCCGGCGGTCAATATTGACACGGCCACTTTACAAAAAGCTACACTCCCGGCGGGTCGTGGATGCTTATCGCCGGGCGGCCATTGATCCGTGTCTCTGCTACGCAAAGGTTGGAGCAACAGAAAGGTTAATTGGGGAAAAATAAATAAATAAATAAATAAACAAGACAGCAGAACAGTTGAGGGGGAAAACTTTGTGATTTTGAGCCATTGGTCTAATAGGCCATGAAGGTGATGAGACGGAAACCAATCAGGAACAAACTTCTGGATATTTGATGATAATTAGGTAGATCTTTGAAAGATTTAGTTTGGCTTCTTGGTTTTGAAAAGGATTTTCCTCGTTTCCATGGTGACAGAGGTTGCGCTTTCAAGGTTTTGTAAGTATTCAGGTGTGACCCAAAGGTGTGTCTTCCCAAGGGTTGAAGAGATTTTGGGAAGTCTTTGTCTTTTAGGTACGAAATTCTTGATATTTGATGCTTATCGCCCAGTCGTCTTCAGTTGGATCTTTGAAAGATCTAGTTTGACTGCTTGGTTTACCATTTATGCAACGTTTCGACAAGTATTTCCCAGTTTCCATGGCGACACATTGAGTGTTTAAGATTTTGGAAGCACTGAAGTGTGACCCAAAGGTGTGTCTGCCAAGGGTCTAAGAGATTTTTGGAAATCTTAGTCTTTTGGGTATAAACTTCTGGTTGTTTGATGATTATCACCCGGTTTTCTTCAGTTGGATCTTTGAAAGATCTAGTTTGACTTCTTGGTTTGAAAAAGGATTTCTTCCGTTTCTACGGTGACACAGAGAGTGTTTTCAAGATGTTGTAAAGCGTTCAGGTGTGACCCAAAGGTGTGTCTTCCCAAAGGTTGACGGCATTTTTTGGGAATCTTTGTCTTTTGGGTAAAAACTTCTGGTTATTCAGCTTCTGAAGATTTACTTTGACTTCTTGGTTTTGAAAAGGATCCCTCCCGTTTCCATGGCGACAGAGGTAGCATTCAGGTATAGGTAGGTATATGTGTTCAGGTGTGACCCGAAGGTGTGTCTTCCCAAGGGTTGAAGAGATTTTCTGGAAATGTTTGTCTTTTGGGTACACACTTCTGGTTATTCTACTTTTAAAGATTTAGTTTGATTTCTTGGTTTTGAAAAGGATTTTCCCCATCTCCATGACGACAGATAGTGTTTTCAAGATTTTGTAAAGCGTTCAGGTGAAACTCAAAGGTGTGTCATCCCAAAGGTCTAAGAGATTTTGGGAAATCTTTGTCTTTTGGGTACAAAATTCTGGATATTTGACGATTATTGTCCAGTCCTCTTCAGCTAGATCTACTAAATAAGGAGTCAAATTAAATCTTTCAAACATTTAGTATGACTTCTGGGATTTAAAAAGGATTTTTTTTTTTTTGTTTCCTTGGTGACAGATAGTGTTTTCAAGATTTTGTAAGTGTTCAGTTGAAACCCAAAGATGTGTCTTTCCAAGGGTTGATGAGAATTTTTGGAAATCTTTGTCTTCTGGGCGCAAACTTCTGGCTATTCGACTTCTAAAGATTTAGTTTGACTTCAAAGTTTTGAAAAGGATTTCTTGCCTTTTTTATATGTGTTCAGGTGTGACTCAAAGGTGTGTCTTCCCAAGGGTCCAAGAGATTTTTGGAAATCTTTGTCTATTGGGTACAAACTTCTAGGTATTTGATGATTATCGCCCGCTCTTCTTCAGCTAGATCTTTGACTTCTTGGTTCTGAAAAGGATTTCCCCCCGTTTCCATGGCGGCAGAGGTAGCCTCTTTATATGTGTTCAGGTGTGACCCGAATGTATGTCTTCCCAAGGGTCTAAGAGATTGTGGGCAAATCTTTGTCTTTTGTTGGACTTGAGGAGAAAGAGTGTGGTAAAAACAGACTTTCCTCAATGAGAAATCACCTGCTTTTGACAGATATTGTTGGTTTATAAAGTCTAACCCTGCAAAAGTATCAAAACCCCCGAGACATTCCAGTCCTGGAACCCGTCGTCTTGTTAGACCGACGGTCTTTTCGTTCGGGCGGTTGAACTCTTGGCCCTAGACGTTTAACCCATCGGCCTCCTCTTTAGCGACTTGGGGTTTTTTTTCTCGGAGACCTTGGCTCGGAGCCAAACCCCCGGCGCTGCTGAGAGGCCCTCGAGCCTGAAGAGGAGCCACTTTACAAGCAATTCATCACCTCGCCGCCCCTCCCCCCTCCTCTACGTCTCTCTCCTCCGCCGTTCCTCCAGAGTATCTCCCTCCTCTCGGTTTCTGTCTAATCCCAGAGGAGAAAGCCGCGGCCGTGTTCTGGGTCGGTATCTGACCCCCTCTAATCCGGCTTAGCCCCCCCCCCCCCCTTTAATGATGCCACTTGTGGCGGCGGCGGCAGCGAGGGGACAGTCCATAAAGGCGTCTCTTCCCCATTAAAATGCAAATCCGGACGGGAAGAGACGAAGCTAAGCGACACAAAAGTGGGAGAATTTGACCCCCCCTCCCCTATTCTCTCCCCCCCCCCCCATCCCCAATAATAACTGATCCCCCCGATTAGGGAGCGCCAACGCCACCGCCGCCGCCGCCGAACAAAAACCAGGGAAGAAGAACTCAAGCTCTTTCCATTTCGGCCCGTTGTTGTCAGGAAATGAACAAATGGTTATCAATGTTCAGAACGGGGGGGGGGGGGGGGGGAATCTGCCATCTCCCCGCCAGGTTTTTCTCGGCTGATACTATCCCCCCCCCCGACAGCCGCCGCCGTACCAGACAGGAAATGAAATTTCCTGGCGTGCCGTATCACCTCGTCCTCTTTACCTTTCTTTTTTTATGTATCAGCATCTTCCTCCGGCGAGCCTCCGTCTCCAGACAGAGGAGAGTAATAACACACACACACACACACACACACACACACACACACACACACACACACACACACACACACACACACACACACACACACACACACACACACACACAGCGACGGAGCGGTTTCAATCTGCCGAATTAGCCGCCGAAGGATCCGAGGAGGGATTATACCGTATCAGTGTCTCCCGCTTTATCATCGCCGGCCGCCGCCGATCCCAGCATGCACTGCAAAAAAAAAAAAAAAAAATCCACATCTGAGCAAGTTTTTAAAACTGGTTCAAAGTGAAAATGTCTCATTTTACTTAAAAAAATTATATTTCAGCAAAATAAAAGACTTGATTGAAGATAAGTTGTCTGGAATCAAGACAGTTTTACCTTGGATACTTTACTTTAAGATACTTTTACTTTGATATGAGTTGAAAAAAAAAAAATCCGCCAATATATGAAGTGAAAATTGTCTTGATCTTAAATCAAGTCTTAGTATCTTTATAAAATATAATTTTTTTCAAATTTTGTTTCAAAAACTTGCTCAGATGTGGATTTTTTTGCAGTGTGTTGGGTTATTTTGAACCATTCTAATGCCTCTAAAATCCATTGAACAGGTTTAATTAGACTCGAAGCTGCATCGGTAGCTATAAATATTTGAAATATTGTCATTTCTATGTGGAAAACCTTCAAATGTAATGATAAAATAATTACAATGAATATAGTTTTACTTGAATGTCCTGAGGGCAGATTTTTTTTTTGCTTATTTCAAAGTAAAAGTATCTTAATTTAAGTTAAAAAATCCACCGCTAGAAGAAGTGAAAACTGTCTTGATTTCAGAGAACTTGTCTTGAATCAAGTCTTTTATTTTGCTGAAATATAATTTTTAAGTGAATTTATCTTAAAGCCAGTAAAATGAGACATTTTCACTCATAACAAGTTTTAAAAACGTGCTCAGATTTGGATTTTTTGCAGTGCAGGACTCGAATCAATCAATCATTTGTACGGATATTTCACCACAATGAGGAAAATCCAAAAAATGCAGATCTAATTTTTTTTTAATCTGAACTGGAAATACGAGAGTCGTCAGCATATCGACGCCCAATTTATAAACAACAGATCATATTGATTTGTTATTTCAAAAATAGAAAAGTTTTCTTAAAATATGTAAATTATACTTGAGCATTCATTACCAAACTGTTTAATTGGTTTATTTTTTTTTACTAAAATCAACTTTAACACACTTTTTTGAAGACAGATGAGATATTTACCAAATTTTTAAATATAAAACTTGATTGCAAAAGGATCTAAAAAGGTGAATTTCATCAACATATTGTTCAATAATGTTAAAAACTTGCATGAATTTAATGTTTTATTATTGAAGGTGTATTAATTTGTTAAAATACCTAAAAACTTTATATAAATACAGACCTCAATAGTAGCTTTCTGTCTGATATTTTGAGTTATTTCAGATTTAAATGACCTAAAAACCAACATTTTCCCTCATTTATCAACAACAAACTGAGAAAAATTAGTTTTTATCTAATAACCGGTTTCATTTCCAGCTTCTTATTTAAAAAGTTGCCTCCTTTCTCGATCAATACTCTCCCTGACTTTCACAGAAAGGGTGTTATTCAGAGTGTGAACTGATCCGGACCGGTTCCAGAGGACTCTATATCGTCCCATCTGTGCTCATTTGGCCCTCCGGCGCCCCCCAGAGGGAATCAGGACAAATTAACAAATGGCATCAAAACCAAAACAAAAAACAAAAAAAAACCTAAAAACTGCCACCTCTTGTGACATTATTGGGTCTTTCAGATATTAATATCTCAAGACTTTACCTCCCCGAGTCTCGATTCTGACCAATCAGATCGGACGGTGATTTTTTTGGGGGGGTTTGGGCCGTCCGTTGGGGGACAGTTGTGGGAAATGGGGGGTGTAAAAAGCGGCGGAAGACACGGAGAAGCGAGGCCGTCACGCTCCGATCGCCTCCCGACTCTTTTGGGAAGAAGAGGAAGAAGAGGCGGGTCTTCAGGTCCGGTCTTTATCCGGATCGCGACCCCACCTGCTGTTGTTTCTTAGATACTGGGGAGATTCTTCTGGGGCCGACCGTTCGGGCGTGACGGTACAACGCCGTCAAAAGGAGGTGGGGGGGGAGGCTTCGGCAATCAGATGGGGCTCCGTCACCGGGTGTCTGGTGGGGGGGCGGGGCGGGGGTCTAGAACAAAGGCCTTGTTTGCATGTTTAAAAAGCGACACAGACACAGAGTGAGGGTTTGGGTCACTGCTTGACCGATAAGGCCGCCGACAGCACAAGACGGATCTGCTTGCGACGAGCGTTGGGAAGCCGAGCTGTCACGTCCTGACCCACCCCCAACTTCCAGGACGGGGTCCGGGTCCGGGTCCGAGTCCAAGTCCGGCCGCCAGAGAAAGACGTGAAGCTGACATGTCGTTGACGCCAATCGTTGAGAGCACAATGAAAACAGAAGCTGAATGCGATCGGATGATGGAGCATCGGCGCCATTGTTGGCTGGTTTCTCTAGATAACGGAAAGACTACGTCCGCTTTGGTTTGGACGCGGTATTCATGGATTCTGGGAATAAATATAAAGTGTTCAACTGCGTCTGAATCAGGTCGACTGGATACTTGACGTTTGGCTCCTGATCGGTCGGTCCCTCCACTTCCTGGTTTCCTCCACAAACTGTCCTCGATGGACAAATGCCAGAAGGCTGAAAAAAACTGAATTCTTAAAAAGAACTTTATTTCAAGCTTTATTTCAATCTAGTTCTGAAAAACAAACCAAACTTTCCCTTCGCTTATAGTTGATTTCAGTCGTGTCACTAAAATCAAAGCTATCTAGTGAGCAGAGTACCCCAAATTTTTAGCTTTCCCTAAAGCTTCACCTCAAACTGAAGACATTTTTGCAGTTTATTGTAGCGGTTGATGCTGATTTGTAGATGTTTCCCCTACTTTATGGACAGATTTTATTTTTCACACTTAATTTTAAAAAAGCACCCAAGCATCAAATGAACAGCAAATTTCCAGTTGTCACGAAAATCCTCAGAAAAGAAAAATCCTCCCCAACATTCAAGGTTTTTTTCCCCCAAAGTAAATCTGCAGAATGAAAAATTAAAATCCCTAAATATAAATAAGAAGCTTTTTCTGCTTCCAGAATTGTCTTTTAAAAGCGATACCAAATGAAAGAACCGATTTACCAATGGAAACCGAGACGTACTCTTTCTTAGAACTTTGGTTTTCAAAGCATCTGAATGAAAAGAATCGTGTCGGTTTTAAAAGATTGAAGCTTTCTGGAGTTACTGGCGTTTTATTCTCAGAGCAAAGAACCAAAAACTTAGGGAAAAATAAACTCCTGAACAACAGTTTTGCAAAGAAGGCTTTGTTTACACCAGATTGTTGCCAAGTGAAAAATGGAAACTCGGTAAATTAGAAGATAGGAGATTTTTGGAATCCTAATCCGACTTAGTCACTGAAGCATAGAATGTCTGTTCTGCCTTTACAAAAAAAAGAGAAGTGCCAACTAGTGGTCCAACATGCTACTACATCTGTTTCCATGGAGACGGACGTTATTTTTAAAGAGTAGATGTGAGATTACAAAACTTTACTGAAACAAAAAAGACAAAAATGCCTGAAAACTTCACTCTTCATCACTTTTGAGCATCGTCCTTGCAACCGGGAGCTTTTTGAAACCTTGAGAAACTTTTCTGTTTGTGTCTGATTGACCAAAATGTTCCAACGTTCTAAAAGTCCAACCCCCGTCTGTACACTGTAAAAAATGGTCAACAAAATATAAAATCTCAAGCAAGTAAATTTGACTGAAAAAGAAATCTGGATAGAAGAATTTTAAATCAAGAAATTAGTCTGTCTTAAATTGATCTGAAATCAAGTGAGATGAGACTTTTTTGACGGAAAGCAAGACCAATGAACTTGGTAAGATGCAGATTTTGCAGTGTTCATATTACATTTTATATAGCTAAGTTCTAAATGTAGGAATTTTGTTGAGTTTATTTCATGAATTGAAACTTTTGGAGGATAAAAAGTGGATTCATGGCTGAAAAAATGAGACATTTGGAAGAAATTAAGTGTCAAAATAAAGGTTTTGGTGAAGAAATGGAAGAAAATGTTCAACAATTGTTGATTAAACACAAGAAAAAACAACATACGCTATAAAAACATTCACCTAAATCCAATATCTCAACAGTAAAGTGAAGAAAATTACTGTTAAAATTCATAAAATTGATCTGAAATCAAGTGAAATGAGCCTTTTTGGCTAATTGAACTTGGTAAGATTTTGAGTTTTTACAGTTTTTGCAGTGTTTATGATGATTCGGTGCTAATTTATGGATATTTTGTGTCTTTTCTAATTTTTGTAAGAACTTATGGTCTTTTTTACATGTGTTAATATTTTAGACAGTTTATGTCCTTTCAGAGCAGATTTGCAGCCCTTATCTGCTATTTGACATCATTTTTTTAAATTATCTTGCATATATTCATGTGATCATGTAATTTTCTTTAGTGTTTTTGTTCTATTGGACACATTTTTGGCAGTGTATGTTGTTTATCTTGTGTTTAATCAACAATTACTGAACATTTTCTTCTATTTCTTCACCAAAACCTTCATTTTGACAATTAGTTTCTTCTAAACGTCTCATTTTTTCAGCCATAAATCCACTTTTTATCCTCCAAAAGCGTCAATTCACTAAATAAACTCAACAAAATTCAAAAATTTGCAACTTACTTTTATACACTGCAAAAAAGTGGATTAATGGCTGAAAAAAATGAGACATTTGGAAGAAAGTAAGTGTCAAAATGAAGGTTTAGGTGAAAATGTTCAATAATTGTTGATTAAACACAAGACAAACAGCATACACTGTAAAAATGAGGCTCAAATACAAGACATCCACACTAAATTAAATTATTTACATTTTTTTGCAGTGTAGCTCAGGTTTCCAGATCAAATTTAAGCCACGTGTGTGTGTTTCGACTTCACATTACACTGAAAAAAACTGTAAAAAAAAAAATCAAAATCTTATCAAGTTGATCATCTTTTTTTCAGTCAAAAAGTCTCACCTCACTTGATTTCAGATCAGTTTAAGACAGAGGGACTTACTTCTGGATTTAAAATTATCTTTTTCAGTACAATGTACTTGCTGGTGTCGGGTTACAGCTCCTGCCTTGCTCAAAGTGTCCATGAGGAGCGTTGATCTTTGATTCCTTCCCTCCTTTTGTCCCGTTAACCCGGCCGTGTCGAGGCATGCGGGGGAGGAGGGGGGGGGGGGGGGACAGATGGTTGCTAGGGAGGACGGATCGACGTGTGTGTGTGTGTGTGTGTGTGTGTGTGTGTGTGCGTGTTTGCGCGGCTCCACGCCGCGACCCAATAAAGCCGGCGGCCGCTGAGGGGTTGCGACCTGGAAACGGCGGCCGACCGCGACGACAGCCCGGCCGAGCGGCGGGGGAGGGGGGGGGGGGGGGAGGGGGGGGCGGGGCCTCGTCACCGACCCCCCCCATCCTCCTCCTCCTCCTCCTCTTCCTCCCTCCATCCTCAGAAAGACAAAAAAAAAAACCCCATCTATTCTCAGCTCCGCTGACCTTTTCCTCCAGACGTCCCATTTTATTTTTGGCGAGCCGTCAGGTTTTTCCCTGCGTCTTCATTGCAGTGTGTGTGTGTGTGTGTGTGTGTGTGTGTGTGTGTGTGTGTGTGTGTGTGTGTGTGTGTGTCATCACACTCCGAATCAGTGACTAAACAACTGGTGTTGAGAATAAAGTCACAATTTCAACCCAACAAAACAGTGACAGAGTCTTTTATTGTGAAAATCTCAGTTTTGTGCAGCCAGAACAGCAGGTTACCGAGAATCTACATTAGAAATGATATTATTATTGCAGAAAATGCAGTTTAATTCATTTTTATTATTAATTTTTAGGATACTTGTCGAGTCCTCTCCACTTTTGTATCTGTTACATTTTCGTTTACATTTCACAGTTTTTAGTCAATATTTTACATTTTGTAGCAGCCCTTGGATTGATGAGGCGTGAGCTCGTCTTTATTCCATCGAGATGTGTTCCTTACGGCACCGTGAAACTGTTTTATTAAAAACATGTATACAGACAAAAAAAAAGATAAACACTTTAAATAAACATTTCACAGCGTAATCAGATGATTATATCAAACATTGTACAACATAACATTATGGCCATTTATACATTTTGTTTAGCTTTTTTCTGTTTTTTGTCATTATTTTAAATTTCTTGAGTTTTTTTGTCATTATTTTACATTTTGTTTTGCTTTTCTCTGTTTTTGGTCATTATTTTACATTTTTTTTGTTTTTGTCATTATTTTACAATATGTTTTTTTTCTCTGTTTTTTGTTATTGTTTTACATTTTGTTTAATTTTTTGTTTTTTGTCATTATTTTACATTTTGGTTATTTTTTTCCTCTCTTTTGTCATTATTGTACTATTTTTGTTTTATGTCGTTATTTTACATTTTGTTTTTTTCTCTGTTTTTTGTCATTTAATTTTTTAAAAATTTTTCTCTGTTTGTTGTCGTTATTTTACATATTTTAATTGTTCTCTTTTTTTGTCATTATCTTTGTTAAATTTTTCTTTTATGTCATTATACATTTTGTTTTACTTCTCTCTGTTTTTGTCATTATTTCATGTGTGTTGCTGTTGTTTTGTCTCTTTCTGCTTTTTTGACTAGATTTATTTTCACGTTTCGTCAAACTTTAAGACTATTTTTCTTTTTGTAATATATTTATGTTCAGTTTTTGTCCTTCTATATCCAATTTACATCATTCAATGACATTTTTTTTTTCAACTTTTTTTCTTCTGTTCATGTTTTGTCTCAGCTTAGCATCATCAGCGCCGCTACGGAAACTGATATACAGCTGAGTATCATCAGCGTTGCTATGGAAACTGATGTACAGCTGAGTATCATCAGCGCTGCTATGGAAACTGAACAACTGAGTATCAGCGTTACTATGGTTACTGATGAACAGCTGAGTATCATCAGCGTTGCTATGGAAACTGATACACAGCTGAGTGTCATCAGCATTGCTATGGAAACTGATGTACAGCTGAGTATCATCAGCGCTGCTATGGAAACTGAACAACTGAGTATCAGCATTACTATGGTTACTGATGAACAGCTGAGTATCATCAGCGTTGCTATGGAAACTGATGAACAACTGAGTATCATCACTAACTATGGAAACTGATATACAGCTGAGTATCATCAGCGTTGCTATGGAAACTGATGTACAGCTGAGTATCATCAGCGCTGCTATGGAAACTGAACAACTGAGTATCAGCGTTACTATGGTTACTGATGAACAGCTGAGTATCATCAGCGTTGCTATGGAAACTGATACACAGCTGAGTGTCATCAGCGTTGCTATGGAAACTGATGTACAGCTGAGTATCATCAGCGCTGCTATGGAAACTGAACAACTGAGTATCAGCGTTACTATGGTTACTGATGAACAGCTGAGTATCATCAGCGTTGCTATGGAAACTGATGAACAACTGAGTATCATCACTAACTATGGAAACTGATGTACAGCTGAGTATCTTCAGCGTTGCTATGGAAACCTATGAACACCTGAGTATCATCAGTAACTATGGAAACTGATGAACAACTGAGTACCGTCAGTCACTATGGAAATCTGGGCTTAATTCTCACTAAAAACTCTTGACTCTCATGGAAATCGCCAAATTTTCCCCAAAATTTCATAATCTCACAGACAATTACATTTTTGATAAAATCAGTTTTTAGTGAGGATTAAGTGCGACCCCCCCCCCACTAAAAAAAAAAAAAAAAAAAAAAAAAAAAAAAGCTATTTGCAACATGATTTTGACCAAATAATGATTTAAGTGAGATTTAAGAGTTTATGGTGAAAATTAAGACTGGTTTTGTAAAAAATAAAAAAACAAAATAAAAAAAAAACTTTTAATGAGAGTATAAGAAGATTTTGATTAAAAGTAGTTTTTTGTGAGATTATAATGAAATTGTAGCCAAACTGATCCTTTTTTTTTGTGAGAATTCAACCTGATTTTATCAAAAAGGTCATTTTTAAGTGAGATTCTAATCATATTTTTGAGCACATATGATGATTCCAGTGAGATTTTAGAGAGTTTTCAGTGAGAATTAAGCCTGAATTCACTTAAAAAAAAGCAATTTGCGACATGATTTTGACCAAATTCACTGATTGATTTCAGTCAAATTTTATAGAGTTCATCCTGAAATTTGAGCCTGATTTAATGAAAGAAAAAGTTTTCAATAAGATTATAACAAGATTTGGATGAAATTTATTGTTTTAATTGAGACTTGAGTTTGATGTAAGAGAGTTTTTAAGTAAAAATTAAGTGGACATAATCCAAAAAAGTAGGTTTTTGTGAGATTATATCAAGATTTTTGAATAAATTTGATGATTTAAGTGAGATTTCAGTCAGATTTATTTGTTTTTATTGAAACTTTAGCCTGATTACATTAATAAAAGCAATTTGCAACAAGATTTTGACCAAATCCACTGATTTAAATGAGATTTCTCAACTTCTAAAAGTATAAAACGCTTCAAATCTTCCTTATTTAAACCTTTTTTTTTTTTAATTCAGAATGAGTTCATTCTGAGTTTAGTGATTCAGAATTCTATTCATAATCTCAGTGTTTTCATGGGAAAAAGAAATCCTCTCTGTGAAGCGTTCTGATTGGACGAGGCGGCTGTGACGTCATCACATGTCTAGGAAGTAAACAAAGAGAGTCGGCGGCCATTTTTCTTCGATGCTAAACTTCTGAAAATCTCCACATTCTCATGTTTCATTTAATCCAATTCTTCTAAAAATGCCGTTATATAAACTGTCTCTGCCGGCGGCCATCTTGGATTATGACATTACCACAGTACAACACGGCCATCTTGGATTATGACATCATCAAAGGAAATAACAGCCATCTTCAATTATGACGTCACCACAGCACGGAATGGCTGTTTTGGATAATGACATCATCACAGGACAGAACGGCCATCTTGGATTATGACATCATCACAGCACAGAACAGCCATCTTGGATTATGACATCACAGCACAGAACGGCCATCTTGGATTATGACATCACATCACAGAACGGCCATCTTGTATTACGTCATCATCACAGGACAGAACGGCCGTCTTGGATTATGACAATCATCCCAGGACTGAACCAGTGGAATAAAGATTATGTAGAATTCTGTTTCCAAAGGAGAATTTTTTGGGATTTAATCTTAATTCCTTGCAAATTTATCAGTCACTTCATTCAGATTTCTTAGAGATTAGATAGATTGGAATAGAATTTGGACCAAATTAATTGTTTTAAGTAAGTTTTCCAAGAGAATGAAGCTTCATTGTTCAACACGATTTTCACTACATTCATTGATTTAAATGAGCATAAAGAATTTATACTGAGATTTAAGCCTGATTTCATTAAAAATGTATTTTTTTGAGAGATTGAAACAAGATTTAATATAAAAAGTAGTTTTTAATGAGACCAGATCATTTCTGACAAAATTTGATGATTTCAGTAAGAATTCAGGTAGAACTACGAGAGTTTTGAGTGAAAATTTAGCCTAAATTCACTAAAAAAGTAGTTTTCAGCAAGATTTTAACCAAATTAATTGATTTTAAAACGAGAATCCAGAACTTTTAAAAGAATAAAATGCCTTAAATCTTTTGTTTTCAGACCGTTTTGTGAGATATTCTGACTAACATTGTAGAAATCAACTCTTTCACTCCTTACACTGTAAAAAACTGCAAAAACTTAAAATCTAACCCAGTTTACACATCTTGTTTTCAGTCAAAAAGTCTAATTTCACTTAATTTAAGATAACTTTCATGAGTTTTAACTCTCACTTTCTGTACTTTAGTGTTCATATCTTGCATTTGGGCCATATTTTTACAGTGTATGTTGTTTCTCTTGTGTTTAATCAACAATTATTGAACATTTTCTTCCATTTCTTCACCAAAACCTTTATTTTGACACTTGTTTTCTTCCAAACACCTCATTTTTTCAGCCATAAATCCACTTTTTATCCTCAAAAGTCTCAATTTGTCAAATAAACTCACCTAAATTTATATATCTATAACTTACACTGTAAAAATTCCAAATCTTACCAAGTTCTTTCATCTTGTCTTCAGTCCAAAAGTCTCATCTCACTTGATTTAAAATACATTTCACCACTTTTATAAGTCACTTTCTTTCATTTAGTTCTGATATCTTGTATTTAGGCGACAGTTTTTTACAGTGCATTGACTCCAATTCTTCATTCCGTCTCATTTCGCCGACTCCAATTTTTCAAAATTGCGGCCGGAAAGGTTAACAAGACACCCGTCGACCAGTGTGTGTGTGTGTGTGTGTGTGTGTGTGTGTGTGTGAGACTGACGGCGTTCCCCTCCGTCGCCGCCGGCGACACTAACGGCCACAAAGGTTCCAGACAAAGAGCCTCTAATTGTGGCTCCCGGTGGCTCGCCCCGGTTCCCCAGGGGGCCCCGGGACTCCCACACACACACACACACACACACACACACACACACACACACACACACACACACACACACACACACATACATCTGTCCGTTTTCAGATCAAAGTTGACTTTATTTCTCATTATTTTTGGTCTTTTCCGTCTTCAGTTGTCCAGATTTTCATTTCATTTGGTCTCGTGTCTCTACACTGTAAAAAATTGGATCTTAAATCAAGTGAGACAAAACTTTTTGACTGAAAACGCAACCAACAAATGTGGTGAGAGTCTGAATTTTTGCAGTTTTTGCAGTGTAAATATTAAATATTTTATTAGTAAGTTGCAAACGTTTAAATTTCAGTGAGTTTATTTAAAGCGACACTAAGGAACTTTTCAACCTTAATAAAACATTTTAATATCTTTTGTGATGACACATCGAATTACAACGGGTTGAATGACCCCTCTGTCACGGGCTGAGGGCGTCAGTATTGCTTTCACTTGGACTAAGAAACTGTGAGGAGGGTGGTAGGAACCCAGCACACGGCATGCGTCACATTATGATATAATATTGTTTAGCCACCATTAGATTCATTACCTCGTCGCTATCCGTCCTTCACACAGCCACTGGAAACAAATGTAGGCGAGTTCAGTCTGACAGCATGCCACCTGGAGCAGCATTTTACGACGTCACGCACTAGTCCTCATGGGAACTGTAGTATTCCTTTAGGCAAAACACTACCGCTTTTGTCCACTGGCGCCGCCAAAATCAACGGAAACTGAAAGTTCCTTAGTGTTACTTTAACCAAGATTGAGTTTTTACAGTGTTTATGATGATTCAGCTTTAATTTATGGATATTTTGTGTCTTTTCTCATCATTTTGTAAGAATTTATGGTCATATTTTATATGTTGTGTTAATATTTTACATATATTTTTCTTTTTCTAGTCAGTTTTTTACATCTTTTGTTTCATTATGTTGCATATATTTATGTGATCGTGTCATTTTCTTCAGTGTGTTTTGTGTATTTGGCGAAACTTTTTTACAGTATATATTGTTTCTCTTGTGTTTAATCAACATTTATGTCCGTGCAGCAAGTACTGGAAACAAACTGGCCATGACTCAGCAGTTTTGCTAGCATAGCGGTTCGCATACACGTAATGAATCGACACTTTCGGAGGATAAAAAATGGATTTATGGCTGACAAAATGAGACATTTGGAAGAAAATAAGTGTCAAAATAAAGGTTATGGTGAAGAAATGGAAGAAAATGTTCAATAATTGTTAATTAAACACAAGATAAACTGCATACACTGTAAAAAAAAAAAAATGGTGGCCGAAATGCAAGATATCGCCAGTAAAGAAAATTTCTGTTAAAACTAGTGAATTGATGTGAAATCAAGTGAGTTGACACTTTTTGACTGAAACCAAGATGAATTGACTTGGGAAGATTTTCAGTTTTTACAGTTTTTACAGTGTTTGATCATTCAAAGTGAATTTATGGATATTTTCTTTCTTTTCTCGTCATTTTGGATCAATTTATGGTCATATGTTAAATGTGTCAATATTTTAGATGTATTTTTCTTTTTCTAGTCAGTTTATGTCCTTTCGGAGCAAATTTACATCCTTTAACTACAATTTTACATCTTTTTCTTCATTATTTTGTATAGATTTATGTGATATGCCACTTATTTTTACTTTACTGTTGATTTCTTGTGTTTAGGCCACATTTTTTTTACAGTGAATGTTGTTTCTCTTGTGTTTAATCAATATTTATGTCCGTGCAGAAAGTACTGGAAAACACTGGCCATGACTCAGCAGTTTTGCTAGCATAGCGGTTAGCATACACGTAATGAATCGACACTTTTGGAGGATAAAAAGTGGATTTATGGCTGAAAAAAATGAGACGTTTGGAAGAAAATACGTATCAGAATAAAGGTTTTGGTGAAGAAAATGTTCAATAACTGTTGATTAAACACAAGAGAAACAACATATACACAGTAAAAAAATGTGGCCTAAACACAAGATATAAAACAGTAAGGTAAAAATAAGTGGCATAATCACATAAATCTATACAAAATAATGAAGAAAAATATGTAAAATTGTAGTTAAAGGATGTAAATTTGCTCTGAAAGGACATAAACTGACCGGAAAAATAAAAATACATATAAAATATTGACACATTTAAAATATGACCATAAATTGATCCAAAATAACGAGAAAAGTCAGAAAATATCCATAAATTAACGCCGAGTCATCATAAACACTGTAAAAACTGTAAAAACTGAAAATCTTCTTTATCTTGTTTTCAGTCAAAAAATCTCAACTCACTTGTTTTCAGATCAATTCATTAGTTCGAAAAGAAATTTTCTTTACTGATGATATCTTGCATTTCGGCCACCATTGTTTTTTACAGTGTATGTTGTTTATCTTGTGTTTAATCAACAATTATTGAACATTTTCTGCTATTTCTTCACCAGAAACTTTATTTTGACACTTATTTTCTTCCAAATGTCTCATTTTTTCAGCCATAAATCCACTTTTTATCCTCCAAAAGTCTCAATTTGTTAAATAAACTCAACAAAATTCACATATTTAGAACTGAATTTTATACACTGTAAAAACTCAAAATCTCACCAAGTTCATTCATCTTGTTTTCAGTAAAAAAAGCTTCGTCTCACTTTGAATTCAGATAAAATTGTTGTTTCTAGACCACTGTTTGTTTGTTTGTTTGTTGGCGTGAGCAACATGCTAGCATTAGCCTCATGGTCAGGGCAAATCTGGATTTTGTTGATATTTTACAGGTTTTTTTTGTTTGTTTTTTTGTTTTTTCCACCAGAGAAGGAAACCTCTAAAGTGTAAAAGTAAAGGTTATTTCAGGTGTATTTTAAAGGTCCGGATGAAATCAGCATGCTAACATGCTAGCATTAGCATTACAGGCAGAGTGAATTAATAGAAAGGTTTTTTAAAACCAGAATTTCTCATTAAAATTGAATTAACGTTAAAATTATTGTCATTTTCACCACTAATAGTTTGGATTTTCGGACAATATTGACATTTTCCTCCAAATTTCCAAACCTACTTCATTGGTGCAGATGAAATTAGCATGCTAGCATGCTAGCATTAGCCTCAGAGTCAAGGAGAATGTTATTTTTGACATTTTATACTTTCTTAAATCAGAATTTATCATTAAAATTGAAAGTAAATTGAAATTATTGTCATTTTCACAACTAATAGTTTAGATTTTCTGAAAATAGACATTTTCCTCCAAATTTCCAAACCTGCTTTATTGGTGCAGATGAAATTAGCATGCTAGCATTAGCCTCAGAGTCAAGGAGAACGTTATTTTTTTATCTTATACTTTTTTAAAACAGAATTTATCATTAAAATTGAATGTAAATTGAAATTATAGTGTTTTCACTGCTAATAATCTGGATTTTGTGAAAATATCGACATTTTAATCTTAATAAAAACCTGTAAAGGTGATTTCTTGGGTATTTTAGCAGTTTTGTGTTGTTTTTGGTGAATCTGGAGGAATGGATTCAATCCTCGGTGTGTGTGTGTGTGTGTGTGTGTGTGTGTGTGTGTGTGTGTGTGTGTGTGTGTGCGTGTGTGTGTGTGAGACCGGCTGCTCGCAGCGTGCGCGGCGTCAGACGGCTTCCCGCCGTGCCGCCAGGAGAGGAGGATTAGCCACAGCCACACACACACACACACACACACACACACACACACACCGGGGTAATAAATGTAAATAACGTCTGTCTTCACACTCGGAGGACCAACTGTCGTTCGTTCCTTAACACCAATAAAAAAAAGGACCAGAAGAAGAAGAAGGAAGCCCCGCCCCCTATTGACCCCGCCCCCCAGAGACTCTTTATTTCTGTTTCAGTTAGCTTCAATTCACCAGTAATCACCTTTAAATGTACAATTTAAAGGTTTTATTAAGAGAAAAATGTTGATATTTTAACAAAATCCAGATTATTAGCAGTGAAAAATGACAATAATCTTTATATAAATTCAGTTTTAATGATAAATTGTGATTTAAAAAAGTATAAAATGTAAAAAATAACAAATTATGCTGGAGTTTGAGGCTAATGCTAGCATGCTAACTTCATCCAGATCACTAAAATACAGCAGAAATCACCTTCAAATCTAAACTTTAAAGGTTTACTAAGAGAAAAATATTGATATTTTAGCAAAATCCAGATTATTAGTGGAGAAAAATGACAATAGTTTTAATGTAAATTCAATTTTAATGATAAATTCTGCTGTAAAAAACTATAAAATGTCAAATAACAAATTGCGCAAGAGTTTGAGGCTAATGCTAGCATCCTAACTTCATCCTGACCACTAAAATCACCTTTAAGTTTAAAATTTAAAGGTTTTATTGCGAGAAAAATGTTGATTTTTTTTTTTGTTAAATCCAGATTATTAGTAGAGAAAATGACAATAATAATAGAAATTCAATTTTAATGATACATTTTTCTGTAAAAAAAAACTGTGAATTTGTGAAAAGTAATAAATGATCCTCGGATTTGAGGCTAATGCTAGCATGCTATTTTTTTTCAGATCACTAAAATTCACCAGAAATCACTTTTAAATTCAAACTTTAAAGGTTTACTAAGAGAAAAATGTTAATATTTTAACAAAATCCAGATTAGTAGAGAAAATGACAATAATCTTTATATAAATTCAATTTTAATGATAAATTCAGTTGTAAAAAACTATAAAATGTCAAAAATAAATTATGCAAGAGTTTGAGGCTAATGCTAGCATGCTAATTTTATCCAGATCACTAAAATACACCAGAAATCACCTTTAAATCTAAACTTTAAAGGTTTATTAAGAGAAAAATGTTGATTTTTTAGCAAAATCCAGATTATTAGTGGAGAAAATGACAATAGTCTTAATATAAATTAAATTTTTAATGATAATTTCTGGAATAAAAAAACGGTAAAATGTCTAAAAACTCTGCATGTTTTTACAGATTCTCTCTGAATTTGAGGCTAATATGCTAGCATGCTAACTTCATCCTGACCACTAAAATCACCTTTAAATTTAAAGTTTAAAGGTTTTATTGCAAGAAAAATGTTATTAAAAAAAAAAAATCCAGATTATTAGTAGAGAAAAATGACAATAATCTTCATATAAATTCAATTTTAATGATAAATTTGGCTGTAAAAATCTATAAAATGTTAAAAATAAATTATACTAAAGTTTGAGGCTAATGCTAGCATGCTAATTTTATCCGGATCACCAAAATACACCAGAAATCACCTTTGAATTTAAACTTTAAAGGTTTACTCAGAGAAAAATGTTGATATTTTAACAGAATCCAGACTGTTAATGGTGAAGATGACAATTTTAATACAAATTCAATTTTAATGATAAATTCTGCTGTTAAAAAAAAAACTGAAAAAAGTCAAAAAACATTCCGAAATTCACCTTGAATTCCAAGCTAAATTCTCATTGCATCAATAATTCAAATGACCTACACTTCAAAACGGCACCTGAACGCATCGCGGCTCAGAGTCTCAACAGTATAAAAAAATTGAATTTTAACTGCATCTTTCTTTTGTTTTTAACCTGTGTCATCCTGGGAATGTGGACTAATGTGGAAAAACAACTTTTTAAAACCAGTTTCCACGGAAACGGACGCCGTTTTCCAACCGTTTTTGAAACTTCAACCTAAAAATCATGAATTTTTTTACACTGTAAAAATGTCATCTTAACTTGATTTTTTTATTTTGTTTCCTCTGTCATCCTGGGAATGTGCACTAATGCGGAAAAAAAAACTTTTTGAAACCCGTTTCCATGGAAACGGGCAACATGTTTTAACCGTTTTTCAAACTTGAACCTAAAAACCATGAATCTTTACACTGTAAAAATATCATCTTCACTTGATCTTTTATTTTTTTTTCTCTGTCATCCAGGGAATGTGAACTAATGTGGAAAAAACAACTTTTTAAAACTCGTTTCCATGGAAACGGACACCATTTTTGAGCTGTTTTTGAAACTCAAACCCAAAAACCATGAATTTTTACACTGTAAAAACATCATCTTAACTTCATTTTTTTTTCTCTGTCATCCTGGGAATGTGGACAAATGTGGAAAAACAACTTTTTAAAACCCGTTTCCATGGAAACGAACGCCATTTTCCAAGCGTTTTGAAACTTGAACTTAAAATTCCTGAATTTTTACACCGTAAAAAAATGTCATCTTAACTTGATCTTTTATGTTTTTTTCCTCCGTCACCCTGGGAATGTGGACAATGTGGAAAAATTATGAAAATAAATTTATAAAATATAAAAATTTGTATATATATAAAACATAATATTTTATATTTTTTTAGCTTATTACCATTTTTTTTTGTAAATCTCAGAAATTGAAAAACCTCTTTGGCGTTCACTTTTGAAAAAAATAAAAACTTGCACACCTCCTCCGTTGAGTCCACTCCAGCCTCACTCGAGATTTATATTTAATTAGCCTCCATAAAAGAAAAAAAAAAACAATTAGCGTTAATTAAAAAGCGGCGCCGCTGCTTCAGAGCAATAAGCCCCGTAAATAAACATCCGCCGCGGGGAAACACACACACACACACACACACACACACACACACACACACACACACCGCTTTTATTTACTGACATGAATTATTGATGTAGTTTAATCAAACAGCTTTAGTTACATGTGTTTAGCTGCTTTGAATGGAGAGATGATTTAGTCCGACGTTTTTACAGTGTAGGAGGATCAGGTTTCAATAGGAAGTTTTAGTGTATTTTTTTACAGTGTAGGAGAATCAGGTTTCATTGGAAGAGATTTAGTTTGGGTTTATTTTGTACAGTGTAACAGAATCAAAAGATTTAGCTTGACTACTTTTACAGTGTAGGAAACTTAGGTTTGAATAGGGAGATTTTAGTTTGACTTTTTTACAGTGTACAAGAACCAGGTTTGAAAGGGGAGAAGATTTAGTTTGGGTTTTTTTTTTTTACAGAGTAGGACAATGACCTTTGATTGGGAGAACATTTAGTCTGACTTTTTTTACAGTGTGGGATAAGGAGGTTTGAATGGCGAGATTTAGTTTATTTTTTACAGTGTAGGAGAATCAGGTTTGAATGGAAGATATCAAATTTTGGTTTATTTTTTACAGTGTAGAAGAATCCGGTTAAATGGGGAGAAAATTTGGTTCGGGTTTATTGTTTACAGTGTAAAACAATCACGTTTGAATGAGAAGAAAATTTAGTTCATTTTTTTTTTACAGTGTATGAGAATCAGTTTAAACGTGGAGAAAATTTAGTCCGGGTTTATTTTTTAAAGTGTAGAAGAATCAGGCTGGAATGGAAGAGATGTAATCTGACTTGTTTTACAGTGTAGGAGCGTCCAGTTTGACTAGCAGAAGATTTAGTTTATTTTTTACAGTGTAGGAGCATCAGGTTTCAATGGAAGAGATTTAGGTTGGGCTTTTATAGTACAGTGCAGTAGAATCAGAAAATTTAGCTTGACTTTTTACAGTGTAGGAGAATCAGGTTTGAATGGAAG